>NW_009259687.1:173868-175573 GCF_000687185.1 Egretta garzetta | reverse complement strand
CCTGGTTCATTCCCAGGCAGGTTCCTTCTTTCACCCAGAAATGCTGTACAAGTAGATCTTGTACATTTTTGTGAAGAGATAGGAAGAGATTGGTTATACATACATCTCATGTAAAAGTAACTTCGGTGATGCTGGCTCCCAAGAGGGATATGCATAAAAACCAGAATTTTTACGCCATGGTTGTGCTGACAGGAGAGGATCTGACAAACGAGGAGAAAGCAGCAACAACAGAATTCACCAAGCAATTAAACCATTTTTACTTGATGACCCAGACAGAAAGAGAAGTCAGGCAGTGAGATCTGCTGATCACACTGAGCCATCATTAGAAGAGGACCAGGATATCACAAGCACGGTGCTGAGCACCTCAGTAATGTAACAGGGCTGAAATTCAATAGCAGACAGCAACGCCATTAGGGAGCAATTAGAATTTTTGCTGTAAGAGTGAAGGCACTACCTCTGGTCTGTTCCCAGAGGAGAGGGAAGGACTGAGTATGAAGAAGCAAGTTAGTGGCTGCAAATACCAAGACACCAAAGAATTAACGTAATTGGGTGAAAGATTTCTGGGGAGCAAGGAAGCATCGTTGCTAGTGTGCCAGAGAGTGATGTGCCTTAGTGCACACAGCTGGAGTCAGAAAGGGGGCTTTTCCCACCCAAAGGGCTCAGTGTGTTTACCTGGACATGCAAAGGCTGAGAAGGATTGTGAATACAAGGAATAATGTTCAGAAAAGTAGAGGGTTTTATGTTAGAAGATGAGGCCATTGCATGAACCAAGGGGTGGCTACAGATGTGTTCAAATGTTCCCTTCAGGCTCTCTTCCCACCTTCACAACAGCTCAGACCTCTCTTGGCATCCACATGTGGCTTTGAAGGTGGGAAAGGCAAGTAGCCCTGACTTCCAGCAGGCAAACTGAGCTAGAGAGCTTACATCACTTCCAGCCCTGCAAAGAGCTCCAGGGAAGCCACGAGACACAGGCTGAACGGATGGAGCACCTCTTCTCAGAGCAACTCCAGTGCCAGCTTAGCGTCCTCCCCAGCAACCCCCTAGATTCGTCATCCTTTGGGACAATGTCTGTGGATGGAAAGCACGAAAACCAAAATACTAACAGGATCATTTTCAGATGACTGTGTTTGGTGTACATTTGTGATTCTACACTGAGGACAGCTGATTATCTGTATCGAGAGGACCACTACAAATTGCCCTCCGATTTCCTAGAAATCCCCACCATCACCACAATTTTTTATAATCAAAAGCAAAATGTCCAAAATGGCTCCAAATACTTGGATGAGACTTTGGCAAGTTTTCCCACCACATCAAGAAGGTAGGGGAGAAACTATCTCTTAGTCTTGAGGCACATTCGGCTTTGTCATTGCTTAAAGCAAAGGCCTTGCTGCTCCATAGACCTCAGGCAATGCTTTGGCATTGGGAAGTGTGCTGACACGGTCTGACAAAGGGCAATTCATCAGAAGCCAATGCAGTTGAACACTCCCACTGCTGCTCAATTAATCTGATCACTTCCCTTATAAATTCATAATCGCAGCCCATGACTGCAGCAGACCTTATTTATATGCCAGAGAGGTTTCCAGTTCTGAAAGACTCACAGGTGTCTGGGACAGAGCAGGACAGAAGCAAAGCTGGTTATAAAGCAAAGCGCTTGGCAGAGCTGCCTCCTTCCCCCCCTAAACACTCAGTTCCAGAAGAGGCAGGA
>NW_009259687.1:143433-173854 GCF_000687185.1 Egretta garzetta | reverse complement strand
AGGGGGGGAGGGAAACACTAAGAGATTAAACCTGCCGAAGATAGCAAGAGGAAAATGGCAATGATCAAAAATGGGGGGGGGGGGGAAAAGAAAAAGGCATTTCAGTGAGATCTCTCTCCATTCTGGATATGGGATGTTTGCAATCGACTTCATACCCTTTTCCTCTCTTTTTCCCCACTCTGAAGGGTTCCTTGTTACGCCATTTGTTTTTTCCCAAAGTTGCGGGCTGTTATGTTAATGAATAAATAACTTTACAATGCCATAGCAATTGCTGGCCCTGAATTTCAGGAGACAGACAGTCACAGGAATACGCCTGAGTTTTGAGGGTGAGGGAGAGGTAATGTGGACCGCTCTCTTGCTCGCAGCAGGGGCTGGCAGGGAGAGCTGGGACTGTGTGGTGGGTTTAGGATCAGACAGACCGTTCCGTGTTTCCATCCCAAGCCCTAGGGCTGTGTTCAAGCTGCTAGTACAGCTATCACTGCTGACTTTCTGCAATGCAACCGCATGGGGAAATGGGATGCTCCAGTAGCACATTTGGCACGAATAGTGGGATGAAGGCTTGCAGAGCTGCCCAAGCAGTTTAGACCTAAAATGAAAAGAAATGGAACAGCCAAACCTTGGAGGGCCCTCATAGTATTTTCCCACAGGAGATGGAGCCTGTGCCAGTTTCAAGTAAAACTTGAAGCAAACTGCTCAGAACAGGGGGACGTTTTACAGGCACCCCTTCCTGCATTGCAGTGAAGCTGAGAGCGAGTGTAGAGATGAGAGGGAAAGCGCGGCACTCTGATGAACACCATGCAAATGGCTTTGCAGGGCACCATAGCACTGCGAGACAGTTTAAGGCAGGGCATGAGGAAAGCTGCATCCAGCTGGGAGTACACACGGGGGGTAAAGGGGATTTTCCCCAGCCACAAGTGACATGATCCTTTCACAGAACATGGCAAAGAGCACGGCATCCCCCACTGAGCTCGGAGAGCATTGGCAGTCTGCTGTAACCACAGCCTGAAAATACCCAAACTGGGTTAAGATTACTCCGTAGACCAGCAAGGATATGACACAGGTCAATGTAGGGGGAAACCAGCCAGTGTGGGACCAACACTTGCCAAAGTCAGATGGAAGCTTTGTACCAGAGCTCAGTGCTTAGGATGAGCATGGAAGGCATTTGCTCCACAAAAGGTTTTCATGGCAGGGATATGCATTTTTCTCTGAAAACAGCATGTCCCCATGGATAAGGTCACACAAAACCAGAACACAACACTCACTCACAACTTATCAAAAAGAATCCACTCCTGGATCATCCCAACAGTGCAACTGGTTTTGCCCATCCCTCTCCAGCATCACTTCTTGTCTCAGCCCAATGCACCCGCTCACTTTCATTCAGCTTCCCTCTGCTAGAGGAGAAAAGCCAACCTGCTTCATCCACCATCACCAGAGGCAACCGGATTGTTGGAGTCACCAACAAAAGCTCCCAGAAGAGCTTTGTGAGAAGCAGGGCCGTCCACACAGGGCTCCGGCAAACAGCTATTTCTGCACATCACAAAAGGACGTTGCAGCTCTGGCATCCCCAAAGCTAGCGAGTAGTACCCCCAAAAGCAATTCTGATTTCTAATACAAAAGAGCAGGCCCAGCAACCACAAGACAGCCCAGTGTACTGGTCAAGCCGGCTGCAATTAAACCATGCAAAACATTACTACAGAGAGACATAGAAACACCTTTTAATTGCCCCAGTAACTCTTTTAAAGCCGGAACAGTTTGCACTGAGCTTGTTCCTATAACCCAGCTCTCTGACTGAAGAGGATGGGACTTGACCCTTCCCACGTTCCCAGTTCACCAACCTGTGCCAGAGCCTGTGGAGCTCTCCTCCTACACGTAGCTCCATGAGTTGTTCCTCTGTTTTGCTCCACAGCCGTCTGTAGAGGCCACACAGTCCACAGGAGCACCCCCTGGCTGAGCAAGCAGATCTGAAGCTGCTGCAGAGGGAACACCGGGATGAAGAATAGGGTGAACCCGGGGAATAAAAAAAGGAGCAGGGAATAAGTGACGCAGCTCTGCTTTCCCCACAAGCAGCCTGGAGCTGGGTGCAGGCATTACAATTCTCAAGGCACTTAACCAGAAAAAGTCTTTGAAGTCCAAGAAGTGGTGATTTAGGGTAAGGGAACAGTGTGGGAGACAAGGTCCACCACCCCCTCCAACACACAGTGCTGTCCAATAACTGGCCATAGGATGTTGATCTGATCTAGCACCAGGTTAGGCCATGAGCTTTGCTCTGGATCAAAGAGGAAGCACAAAGAGAAAGCACCAGACTCCAAGCTCCTCCGTGCCCTCTGCCATGCAGAGTCCTTGCCCTCGCCCTGCTTCTCACTTAGCAAAACATTTCGGGTGGCCCCATTCCCCCTTCCCTCCCACTCCAGACTGAATCAGAGCAAAGTTGCTGAACTGGGACTGCTTGTCACCCTGCCAAACTTTGCTAACCAATCTTGGTGTGAAAGCAGCTGTGACAGGCAACGACAGAAAACCTAGCGTCAAATTAATCAGCTGGAAGGGACCCAGCAGAACACTGGTACTCTGCCTCGCAACCACTGGATGCATCAATTCTCACCATCCTCAATATTACAGATGTTGGACTGGGTGCAGGATCTGATTCCTTGAACCAGCCCATGCCAGCCAGTCCCCACAAAATAATCTAAGGATGAAGCATTTATTTTAGGGTTCTTTTCCCATTAGAAGGGAATTTGTGGCTCAGCCACACCTCCCTCCAGGCTTGCAAGAGGATTTTTGCAAACAGTGCCAGTGAAATGCCACCATTGCTTTTACAACTTTTTTTGTTTTCTTTTGGGAGTGCATTTCTGTGCTTGGAGCTTTTTAAATGCACTGATCAAATCTGGCAGGGGTAATCAAACACACATATCGCACGGGAAACAGAACGAAGGAGGGAAGGAAGGGGAACAAGCAAGTATTTCTTCAGGATTGTCAGGCCCTTCAGTTACCATGGCAGTATGTTTCCATGGAAGCCAAATTTGAAGCCTGTTGCTGCCACAGGAGTGGCCAAAAGAAAATTATTAGTTTTGAAAATTAACCAAGCTGCTCTCTACCTTGAAAGCCAGCCCACCCACAACCCTCAAAAAAATAACAGCATCTTTCGCTCCCTGATAAAGATTCAATAAGCATGTGGGGAAGGAAGAGCAAGCGGAAGAAAATAGCACACAATGAAAAGCAGTAGTTTGCTTTTATGCAACCCAACAATGCAGAAATGGCACTGCTAAGGACAAGGCTGAATGCACTTTATGAAATATTGCACATAAAGGTCAGCAAAATCCTACAGAACATCCAGTGCCACCAGCTCCTGGGGGGACACTTTGAGACTGGTGGTGTTTGGTTGTCATCTGTTTGGAATCACCCCCCTTTAACATGCTGATGCCTATCCCTTGGTTTGTTCACCCACCTCCCAGGAAAAGCTTGGGGCAGGGAAGGAGAATCTTCCTGGGGGCCACCTTAGGCAACAGTAAAGATCAGCTTAGCTGCTCTCCTTGCTGGTCAGAACATATTTTTGAATTCTTGAAAGTGATCTTTTGCCTTACCCAAGCCTTTTCCCCACCCAAAAGATATTTTCTGCAGCCCCTTTCATTTTTCAGAAGCCAGGGAACCCACATAAGCTGCCTGGTCTATTTTATCACCAGTAACTAAAAAAGCACGGCACAGAGATTCAGCCCTTTCCAAAGGGGACATGATGGGATTCAGCAGGGAAGCAGAGTTGTGTTCTACAGGCTGCCCGACCACGAAGCATTCAGGCGACAAGAGCAAACCCAGTGCTACTGCCAAAGGACAAGCCACAGGGTCTCTGGATTAGTGACCTCCCGCCCAGAAATGCATGCCTCTTCACGGAACCACAGCATCGTTTAGGTTGGAAAAGACCCCTAAGATCATCCAGTCCAACCTTCCCCACTGACATGAAAAAAGCATTATGAAGACCTACCAGGTCAGGCCCTCTGGGGGTAGAACAGCTAAAAGAAAGCTGAACTGTCACTGAAAGGGAAAGATCCAAGGGGAAGAGACACCTGTGACGAGAGCCTGTTGGACCCTCAGCTGAATCCAACCTCGCATCTTGAGGCAAAGAAAGATCTAGGACCTGTATCACTGAAACATCGCCCTTGCACCACCGCCACAAGGTCTCCCGTGCTCTCTGCTACCCCTCTTGCCCGGGAGGAAGAGGGAAGGAGCAGCAGATGGTTTTAAAGCACAGTTCAAGCAAAAGCACTCCATCTGAATATGGCAAGGGGGATTTCCTTTGAAAGGAAGTGAGTGCAAATCGAGGGCCTGCCACCTGGTTTGGGATCCCTGCTCTCTTCAGACTTCACTGGAAAGGAATGAAAACCCACCGTGTTTGTCACAGATGGACAGGTCCGATGCCAGGCCTGAGCTTCACAGGGCACTGGGGAGTGCTGCGTCCCACCTCGCCGGCAAAACCACCTTTCCCATTCAAACTCCGTTATAAACTCTTAGCCATAAGTCCTCCAAAGAAACTTAAAAATTGCTCTGCAAGAGGCAGTCAAAACTAGACTGCACCCAAGAGCAGAACAATTGGCTTAAACCAACGCCTTTTCCCTGTTTGGGGAGGTTTTCTCGTTCCCAGCATTACACAGCTCTGGCACCTACTGCTGCTTACCTTCCTCTGGCAGGTTACTGCCTTGCAGAAGGCAAAGCACATCCAGATTTTAGCTCTTCAGTGAAAAGCCTGGCATCACAGCTTCGAGTCCTGAACAGAGAAGTCTGCAAGTTTGTACTGGTGGGGAGCAAGGCTGCTCTAACGCAGGTCCCACGGGGAGGCAGCTGCTGGCAGCACCCCTAAGGCAGCCAAGAGCACCACCGGGGGGGCCCTGAGCCATTAGCTGAAGGGCTCCTTATAATCACCAGGCAAAGCTTAACCATTTAGTGCAAGTCCTGCTGGGTGCTTCCAGCATTTCACACACCAGCACTTAAAATCCTTCGCTGTGCACACATCCAGCAGCTGAAGCACTCTCCTCGCGCAGCAGAAGGCTTCAAGCCCAGCGGATTACTCCCTCACCTAGATGGCAATTCCACTAGCTGAAGGTAGATGCATGAACATCCCCAAATGAAGGTTTTCTTTGGACATCTTGCTCTCTCCTTGCAAGCTTTTATAAAGGGAAAGCAAATCTGGCTAGTGAGCCGGCTTCATCCTCGCTGTGTGGAAGACACATGCATCGGACTCACTTTCCATGCTGGGTTTTGGAGAAAGACAGACAGAGGGGGGGGCAAGGACTGACTGTCCAGACCAATAGTTCACCCAAGAACACAGGAACAGCAGCTTCGGTCTTTGCTCCACTGAGTTGCTCCCTGGGACCACCTCTACCACCAGAAAAGCAGCAGGCGCAGAGCAAAGTCTGCAAAGGTCCCTTACCCATGCTTGCAAAAATCTACCAGACCCGATCGTCCATGGGCAAGCAGCAGGGCTCACGTCCCCTTTTCACACTTCCACAGCAATGCTGCTGCTGAGGCTTCTGGAGTCTGACAGGCTTCAGGGCTCTACCCAAGAGGAGCATTTTGCATCACATTACCACTCCTGGCCAAACTTCAGGATTTTTGCTTCATACACAAATCAAAGGGAAGAAGATGAAATGCAACAGTGCAGGTAAGTCCCTGAACTAACTGGCCCTCAGTTATCTGACCTCTTATGAAAGCCAAAAGGACCACAGGATCCCTTCCAGCCCTCTCTGTGCAGTCATACCCTCAAGAAAGCCGAGATCACAGGAGCCCCCAGAGACTGACAAAGCAATACAGCCATAGAAGAGGGAGGTATGCTTAGTCTTCAGAGATTTAAATTGTCTTAAATCCAGTGTCACACAGAGAAGTAAAGAAGTAATCCTCTATGTCACCAAAAATCAAGAGGAAAAAAAACCCACAAGAACTGCCAAATGTGTTAAATCTGTAACTTAAAGCATTTTAATAAAAACAAAGCAAAATACATTTCATAATCTGTCCACTGGCACAATGTATAAAACCCTTTAAATAACAATTTTAATATTAGTCACAAAATACAGCATGTCATATAAAAATAGCTGTATGCACACTGCTAAAAGGTGATGTAAAACCACTTGGAATAGGCAATGCAAAGACATTCAGCTTTGACCTTTTAATTTCCAAGCGCTTGTTGGATCTGCTACTTCATTCCTTCTCACTCTGCTTGGGAGTGTTTTGTGCTGGCACTTGGGGGCCTCCTCCTCCCCCTCTCCACCCTGCACACAATGCCCTGGCAAAGATTTTCAGAAATGGCTGGCAAGTTTAAGGTGCATCATGTCGGGCGTCTTAGCGGCCCAATTTTCACAGCTTGCATTTCAGAAAGTGCTCAATATCCATGTCCTTCTCCATGGACACCTCATCTTGGTCACGCAAAATCTTCAGATTTTCAGCCAGTACCCTTTCAAACTACTCCTGACCCCTGGTGCACCACAGTACCAAAACTGGAAGCAAAAACCTAGACACCCAGCCCGAGATCACTGCAGGAGGCAGAATGCAACAGCTGCAGCACCACTTTTGCACAGATCTGCCTCTGCATTTGGTAATCCTAAATTATTCACACACCAAAGTTCACTGAAGCCTGTCCATTCATACGAGGAACTCCAGGTAACACACACAAAAGGACTTGGAGAATATGAGTTTACAGAAAGGAAGGTATAACTGAGGAGAGCATTAATATAGAAAAAAACCCAGATGCTAAATATAAACTGTATATAAACAGTCTGTTGTACTGTGGTTATCAGACTTAAGAATGTAACTGCCAGAGAAGGGAACACACTGGACACATAAACACACACACAAAAAAAAAAGATATGGAGTACACTTTAGTTGAGAACAAAAAGATGTCAGATAAAGAAATACACTCCCCAGCTTTCATCCCACATGCTGACACACAAACTATGAACAGGATAAAAAAACCAACCCTGTCCTCTTCATCTCTACAAGCCTGAGCGATCCTTGCACCTTTACAATTTAAGCCCAATGAAGGTAATGGAGACAGAAATCCACTCAGTCATTGTCTTTGTTCCTTGAGTCTACAGAAAGAGAGAAGGACACCACTGGTTGAAAACAGTCCCTGCTGCTGACGCTAGCAGCAGCACCTTGCAAGATTTGCCATAAAGGAGATGAGCCACAGGCGGGGAGAGACTTGATGTGCTGCTGGGCAAAGCAAGAGTGTGGTTTTTTTTCTGATGTTTTCAAGTTCCAATTTAAAGTGTGCTCTTCTAAGAGAAAAATGAGAAAAGCTTAGTGATTTACCACCTCAGGTAATACAGCAGCAAACCCATCTTCTCCAGTTTAAAAAGATCAGTTAAATTATCTTTAATGCACCAAATCTGACAGGCAAAAAACATTCCTATAAAAAGCTGTCCCCTTAAAGTTATAAGTCACATCACAAGAGCAAGCTTCTAATCAAAGTGTCAGAAGCAGAGAAGCTTTTATCAGCGCTGAAAATCCAAATAAGAACACAGGCTCATCTTGCCAATCCATAGCAGGAAAGAAGTTTAAAAGGCTTTGTGGGGAACTGGCTGAAAGTCGCTGGTTTTGGTGGCATGCGTCATTGCTCTGCGCTTGGCGAGGCGGGACTTGGACGGAGGAGAAAGCTTCATGGAGCACACAGCGTGGGCAACGTTCTCCTGCTCTGCGCTGAGTTCGTTCTCGTGCTGAGACAACTGGCGGTTAAGAGCTATCGCCTCAGCAGCAAAGAGTGTCAGGTCTTTTGTGCTACTGTTCCTTTCAAGGGAAAAGGAGAAAGCAGTTACAACACACACAGAGAGTCACTTCACCTGGTTACCCTCACAGCAGAGTATCTACTTCCCAGCAGTTTTATTTTTCCTATCAAAACATCAACACGGCAGGTAAAATGGCCAGTTAATATTTGCATCTCTCCTCATTGTGGGGACCAGCAATATGTAACAAAACCACTCTGGGATTCTGAAAACAGCCACAGTTCTAGCCCTTGTTCTGCCAGGGACTTCTGATGTAAACACAGGAAACCACCTGAGATGCCATGCTTAATTTCTGCATGTTAAAAAAGGATGGGCATATAGGGCAATACTGTTGTCTGTCTTCAGAGAACTGCAATCCCACTGTAACTGCACAGGCGGCTTAAGGAAATGCATTTCCGATGGGAAGAACCACCTGGAATCTCCAGTGGTAGACATGGAAATAGAGAGGGGTGTGAGACTCAGGCTCTCTGGCATACGGAATCCGCCATCAAATCACTTTGAATGAGGCTTGCCCTGCTCACAGTTAAATTGATAATGTGATTACCACCAGCTACAATGGAAGTCAGATCTGACTCTGTGTATGTGATGATTATTCACCCATCAGAACGTAGTCTCTTTGGATAACACACGCCTTTATGCCTTTTTTCCCATTCTGGGCAGCAAACTGCCAAAACCATCACTATTTCCTGTCTAAAATTAGCACTGCACTGCAGGAATCCTCTCCAATGCCTGTCTCACAAACAAGCAAGATCAGATCATAAAGAAAAATCAGAGCTTTATTTATATTTCTGATGTCCTTAACAAAATCAGTGCTGCACATTTACTAAGTTCCACTCTCAACCAGGGATCTTACCCCCTATTTGCCACCTCCTGTGTCTCCTCATTCTTTCAGTAATGATTCTTGGCCAAGTTTACAGACATTTAAAAAAAAAGAAATATTACCTTTGAAGAACTTGAGGGGTAGGTAATCCTCTTTCAGGAGCCTGCTAGAAAAAGCAGTTAAGAAGAGTTAGTTACGTATTAGCAGCTGGGAACCAAGCTTTCCCAAGAGAGTAATTAAAAACCAGGCAACTCCCCCAAATCTTTACAGCTAATTTATACTTCAGATAAATGAATTCACTGTGAGTTTACAAATTACACTTCACAGTCCATCTCCCCTCACAAGAAAATACCACAGTTTGCAGGTATAAGTCTAAAGCTTTGGAATTTCTCCAGAGGATCTATCCCTTCTTTCCTGAACTGGGAACTAAAGCAAAAGAGGACACTGCTGTTCTTTTAAAATTGTATCTACCAGCATACTGCATTACTGTATTAAAAGAGCAACATAATAATTCATGTACTGCAGTGCTTAGTATTCACAAGAAAGCCATTTAAAATGCATAAGGCAATAATTAAAAAAAAAAATTTAAAAGCTTGACAGATTCATCCAAATATTTACCACACAGAGCTTCAGAACAAAAAAAAAGCCACTGTGTATAATTTAATTAATCAAGAGCATTAAAACATGCAATGTCTCTATTAAAAGTTTAGAGACAAGGAACAGCTTGTTTATCACTGTGGAAGAAGAATAACCCTTAAAAAAAAATAAAGGCGGATACATACTCCTTGAACCCATGAATGTTGCAAAACTTGAGCAGCACTAAGTCGTTCTTTGGCATCACGAACCAGCAACTTCGATATGAGATCTTTGGCCTCAGAGGATATATGTGACCAGTCCTTGTCAGGAAATTCATACTTGCCTTCCTGAATGCTCTCAAAAAGCTTGTTCTAGTAAAGGAAAATGTCTTTAATTTAAATAGCAACTAGACAGCAACCAGAAGACTTCTCAGGTGGGATTCTTCTCACTCAATTTTATCTACCAAATGCAGTGGGTGACAACTGAAACCATCCAGTCTCCTTACGGAGTCAATGGAGAGTGACAGGCAGCTCCACAGAGTGAATCAGCACATCCTACAATGGACGTGTCATGTTGTCTGCTGACAACGCCTCTCTCCCTGGCCAGTAACAGTGCAGCCCGCGTACTCAGTTTTTAGAAAGAATAAATTCAGGCCCTGCATGGCAACTCTCCTGGGGCTCAGCTTTTATCTGAGGAATTGTGGCAACTAGCACAAACCAGATCAAGAATTACAGAATACAGGAGGGTTGGGGAATGCAGGAGAGGACAAGGAGAAGCTCTGAGATCTCACATCAGAAGATGACAGGGGCAGTTGCCAAACCTTACATTAGAAAGGGATATCAACACTCAACTTTTACATTACCACCCTCACCTCTCATTGACAGCTTATTCTCCCAGATAACTGGTTGGGTTACAGACACAGTTATTCACTGCTGGCATTACAGCAAGTCCTACATCCTAAGCTCACGGGGCAAAATACACTCTCCCACATATGCCCAGGGTATGCACATTCACCTGGCAAACTCTGCAGACTTCTCCTCTGTCCCAGCCACAGTCTGTGCCACAGTTGCCCACAAATGGGGGGTAACCGCTGAGCATGATGTACAGAATCACTCCCAGGCTCCAAAGATCACACCGCTTATCATAGAACGTGGCCTCCTCTGTGAAGACTTCAACCACTTCGGGTGCCATGTATTCTGCAGACCCACACTAGGAAACCGAACTCAAACAAGTTTTCAAAGGGAGGCTCAAATCAAAACATAACTCAAGTTTTTTACCACTCTTTACAGTAGGCAGCTTGGTCTAAAAGCAGAATCGGGCATCAGGGACTACTAAAGTTTACTGCTTTCACTGCAGGTCTCATTTTGTTAAGCCAAATCACAACTGCTGCATCCCTCAAAGGTTAAATGGAATTGCTAAGAGCTTTGAAACATGTTGTGAGCATACTGCACTGGAAAAAATTAACACATTTCAGGTGTAAGGACTACAGACATCTAATAGAAGGCAAAAGAGTTCCTACTGTTCTTTAGCAGAATCATAAGCTGTTCCATATGAATCTATGATCCTTTATACAGGGTCAAAATATTAATTTATATATTTCAGGTTTTTAAATCTTATTCATTAGTTATCAGGCTTTTCAGAAAGTAAACAAGTATATCATGGGAGGTGATTTCTGTAACAGACTCCTGCAAAACTGTCAGATTTTTCTTTCACAGTAATGCCAAAAGCACAGCACTGTAGTTTTTCAAAACAAATGTGTATTATAAAGCCACACACTGATTACAGAGCTTGCCTTGCCCTTAAGCTCACGGGTCTTAGCTACAGAACCCAAATATGGTGAAATGAACAGAAAACTAAGGTTCAAACTCAGTCCTAAAGCACACAGAAAAACTCCATGATAAGCTTCCTCGTTTGATGGGGTAAGACAAACAGGATCAATGTGTTACTTTCTGGCCAACAGGAGAATTAAATCGATGAGCTCCTGTGTTTTTGTATATTTGAACTATGACTAGGACACCAAGAACAGTAATTTACCACACATACACCTGCTTTAAATTAATTACCCGCCACTGGGTGTAGTTGCAGTAAGCCCTTTGGAAGCTCTGGTCTGGAGATAAGAAAAATTGGTTTATGGTAGAAGAGAAAAAGCATGAAGCCACAGTAGCTCTCTTACCGGTGTTGTTAATTCCGGAGTAGTTATTGGAGTACACGCACTGTTCAGCTTCACCCCACTACCAAGATCAAAGTCACATATTTTTACTGGTGATACCTAAAAACAAGGACAAAACAGTAAGAGGTCCAGAAGACTGGGACTAATGCAATATATATTAATATAGCGCCACACGGAAAACCCCAGGACAAAACCCGAATTGTTCTAGCTGGAGGACTAGTGAAACCTAGTCTCTTACAGGTATATTCCACTCCTTGTATTTGCCTCCTCTGTCCCAGTTGCTCCTACATCCCCAGCATCTGACCCTATTATATTAACTTTTTATTTGGTAGGTAAGTGCTAGTACACAGTGAGGCAGTTTGGGAACTATACGTAACGTGACCAGCTGGCCTGTGAATGCTGCTTGTCCACCTGGGTACTGCCTCAGAACAGATGAGATGCTAAGCTGTAATTGCCATGCCCTCTCTAATAACAGTTGGCTTTTTATCTCCTAGCCAGATGCTCACATTTTTAGAGCTCACAGAAGAATTTAGTCTCTTTCAGGCTTCAGCTCTATTAAATTTAGTTGAAGATCACTAACGGGTTCAAAAGTCTTCAAGAAGAGAAAGACAGAACATGAGGGCTGCCTTTGGAAACCAAGTTAAAAAATACCCTTCAGAAGGTTAAGAGACCAGAGTAGTAGACACCTTTTCTGGAGATTCACACAGGATGTTTTCAGGCTTCAGGTCCCTGTGAGCAATACCTAAACAAGAGTACAAACGTTCATTAGAGAAGATACTCTCCCGTTTTATTTCTCATTACCTCTCTCTATTAGAAGGTGGCCTGGGAAATATTCTAGGCCTAAGATTGCTACACAACCCCCCTTAATGATACTGCAAATAATTGAATTTCAAAGTGTGTTTGTTAAAAGTCACTGTTGCATCCTGCTATGCCTTTATCATCCTTAAATGTACATATGAGTCAGTCAAGCAAATAAGAACCTGCTAACACTGGAACTTTTTGGCTTAGCCCAAATAAATTATGTTAATTAAAACCAGCTTATTAAGATAAATGACCTATAGGAAAGTTTACTTGTGTACACAGTATAGCCCAAGGGTTTTGTGCCTTCTACATAAGGTCCTTCTTTCCAGAGGAATCAATTGGTGGTTTGCTGAACTCCTACCAGCACAGACAATACCTGAGACACTCTCCCCAGAAAAAAAACCCGAGTTCCCAGGTGAAAATATCATCCCTTTAATGGTGATGTACATACTCGTTCCTGAAGTAAAATAAAAATTAAAGGGTTTGGTTGGAAATGAAGAAGAAAAGGCTAAAGGAGAACAACCAAAGGGCTTCTACATTCACTCAACTGCAATGAGAATAGGCAAACCAAGCCAACAGGGACACACAAAGTTGAATTCACATGCAAAGGTGGTTCTATGTTGTCAAAGCAGTTCTTCAAATGCCTAACACAATTTCTGGAAGTTCTCCATTTAATATGATCAAACTTAAGGGGAAGGCAGAAAATGAGAACCAAAAATCAAATCAAATGAGCAGCTTGGCTGTAATTTAACTGCACTTTAGCTTTGCTTAAAAGAAATTACACTCCAAGCACACTTGATACTACTTCAGAGTAAGAGAAAAAAATATCCCACCAAATTCTAGGTAAGGGAGTTTCTAATGTCTTTTCTTTAGCACACTCCACAAGACATGACTTAAAACATAACATTAATAGCACAGCATTGATCTAAAGGAAACGGAGCTTTCATAATGATGCAGCTCACATTGCTTATGCATGGAAAAATGGGAAACATGACAAATGAAGATGAACCGTGTTGACATTTACAGCAAGGCTGACAAAACTCCCAACAGTTGGCTTGGCTTGCAATGTGAAACCCAACAGCACTTTTTTGTGTTATAGTTTGAATTCAAATGTCTGGTTATATAACATTTTGCAGTTGCACACAGTGCTGAGAAAAGAAAACAACTGCCTTTAAACACTCCTCCAGTGGATTATTAGCAATAAAGCACACATACCCCAAGTGGGCGTAAGGCAGTATTATCACCCAGCTGAGTTTTAAACTACTTCTGGCAAAAGAATTAGCTGTCCTCATTCAAATTTTTTTTTTAGAGCATCTAGCGATAGCACTTCACCATTAAGCTGTGCAATAAAACTACTTTAATTTCCTGTTTGCTTTAGTGTTCTGTATGCTACTTACTAATTATTTTAATGTGACACGGAAGAACCATAAAGAGAGCAATAAAATGAAAGGGGATGTTGTTGTAGCCGATTCTGCAAGCCATGTCCCCACTGTACCAATTCACAGCAAACTACAAGAAAGAAAGTGGATTGCTGCTCTAAAGCCATTTTAATGAATCACTCGCCTCTTGTTTGGGGAGAGGGGAATTAAAACTAGAAGCTGAGAGAGAACTACAGAAAGATATCAGCCAAGTTGACGTTAAACTTCCTTGAACAGTGTCCTAGACTTTCAGCTGTTAAGCAACCTACTATAGCCCTAACACTTCAAATATTTCTCCACATGTTCAGCCTAAGTTTCCTGGTGCTTATTTGCCCCATATCTCAAAGTCAAAATCTTCTAAAGTTGAGTTATTGCATAGACAGGCTATGAAGATTATAAAAAAAAAAAATCTTAATCCATATGAAGTTTGTTTCCACATTCAAATTAACTTCTGATAACATAGTCACAACATGTGACAAGATCCATATTCCTCAGGTTTACCACTTTCTTTATTCCCTATGCATTGCTACACCTTTCTTCTTAATGGGTTCAACCTACTGAGGTACTAATGCTGTAATTCTAACTCAAGCATACAAGTAAAAGCTACAATTAAACATTTAACTGGGGCCAGTACTAAACAACTCAGACAGCAAACGATGGTACGCTGAGATCTACCTGGCTAATCAAAATGGCAAAATAAATGGAGAAAAATTATCAAAATAAATAACCAATAAACATAGCCTCCAATTACATGCCATTCTATTCTGAGGTAGTCACTGTAACATTAACTGAAGCTGCTTAATCTATGCAAGACCAGACAATCATGACACAAAAAGATTTTCAAGGTATCTCTCATGTTCAACATGAACATATACTCTGGGACAACCATAATGCACACAGATATTTTGAAATTAAACAAAAGTACTCCCAAGTAGGAAAAGCAGCAGGAAAACATTTTAATGTAGAATAATTCTCTACAAACAGAACTGCTTTTAAATCCGAGCAAATCTCTAATGAAATGAAGACACCTTCAAACAAGGACTACAGTTTATTTGTAGGTCTCTCAACCCAACAGTGGGGGTCTAAACGTGAAGACCAAAAGCTACAACAAACAAAGACGTCATGTAACCAGCAGAAATTCTGGGTAAATACAGAAAAGCATCTCTGTAGACCTGAAAGAGGAGGAAATTAAAAAGAATATTAGCTCCTTTTTGAGTAACGTTTACATGATGGCTTAGGTAACAAGAACGAGCAAACAGATTCAACCCTAATGTTAATTTTCCCTGGATGCCAATTTAACTTTTCTTCTTCAAAAAGCTATACCATCTTAACACAGCTAATTACTTGAACTACCACACCATGGAAATAATATTATAGAGGAAAACAGCGTAAGTTATCTGGCATTGCTGTAAATAGAAAGGCGACACTTACACATAAAATGTGCTCCATAAACCTAAGTGTACAATATCAACTAGTAAAGATGGAGACAGCCTTTTCTTACCTTTTGTATGAAGAAAATCCAGAGCAGAGGCAATATCTCTCACCACTTTGCTAGCTTCTCGTTCATTGAAGTGCTTCCGCTTTTGTATATGGGCCAGGATTGAACCTGTAAAAGTAACAGAAGAAAGAGAAAACCTTAGTATGAATGCTGCCTGGGCTGAGAAGAGGCTTTGTCAGTGCAAGGATAAAAACACAATAGCCACTACCAGTCCACCAGAAAGGGACAACTGATCTCAGTGTGACAGGGCCAGAAGAGCTTTAGAAAAGTTATTTGCCACTAACACTCTGTCCTGGTATGTTCACACAGCAGAAACTGAAGTGTCACAATCCCACGTTTTTATATGAAAATAGCCTCAGAAAATAATAATGGATTAGTACCAAGTATCGTGAAGCCACAACCTCATGTCTCATGTTTTATAACAGCCTTTCACAGCAGGCAACTTGCATGGACCGAACAGGGGAATGACTAAGAAAAAGGTACAACTGAGCAGCTTCAACCCTTAAGCATGCTAGAACGTAATTTTTAAACACTGCAGCTTTCTAGTTTAAGCACAGCATGAGAAGCAATCACTTTTTACTGTCCGAGCACAACTCGTCCATTTTCTACAAAATGTGAACATGTGTAGAGACTTGCTACTACTACTAGTAAAACTCAAACATCAGCTAAGGATGTACACAGCACTTCAGCAAAACCCACCCTCCCCCAGGTCACAGGTGGCCACGCTCAACCTAACTCTCCTCATTCTGTGTAATGTGACAATTGAAACCCTGTGCTGGAAGTCAAGTATAATTATTTTTTTTGTCTCAACACCATCAAAATAAAAAGACATTCTACCTTTAAATACACATAAAAATTCCCACTGACATCAATGTAAGGTTCATACACTGACTTAAGGCAAAATTTGCACAGGGACATGAAATCTGACAAAAGACCTCTCAAATATGAACCCAGTGAAGGACTGGTAGCTTGCAGGCAGAGCTCCACTGGTATCACTTAAATAAAGCATAAAGGGAGGTTTGATTCCTTATCTTCTTTAAGTGAATTCCATCAATCTTCTCAAAAGATTAAAAACGTCTTTAAAAAAACCAATTAAATGTAGTCCACAGAGATCCAAGCCCACTAAATAGCCTTACTATTCTCTTCCATTTTCTTACTCAGATAGATAGATTTATGATAGTGATCAGACAGAGAAATTCAAGAAGTAACTGCCATTTGTTATTACCCCCCAAGACAGTAAACATTTTATATCTTGGGTGATTTCATTTTTATCCTTTAGTTCTAGGTGTGGAAGGAAACCTCTCATTCTCTATTGCAGTAATTCCTGTTCTTAGACCATCAATGCTGCTGTCACTCCTCCACAGTGAGGATTCAGAAAGGAAACAGGAAAACACTCAAAAAGAAGCATGGACAAAACACTCTTCAGATATGCTTCGACATGACAGAAGACTCTTCAGATATGCATGGATATGCTGTGTCAGATGCAGGAAGGTCACTTTGGACCAAGTTATCAGATTTCAAATACAGGTTTCCCTTGCCAAAAACACCACTTTCTAGCTTGCTACAGGTTTCTTAAGGGCACAGAATTCAAAGGGTTTTCTAGTTGTTCTTTACACCTTTAGAAAGTAGTAACAGTTCTTGAATGTTTCCACCCCTGTGGAAAAGACCCCAGACTTTGCAGGAAACAGCAGTAAGCCACCTGAAGTCCTCATTTCACTCAGCAGGTTTATTTCAGATTACCCTTCTGAATAGAGCTGATGTTCCAAACTCTCTCAGATAAGAATTATATCAATATCAATGAAAACATACTCTACAGGGTTTATATTCAGCTCATGTAGAAGAATCCCACAAACAGAGAATAGCAGGGCACTCCTGACACGGTTGTTACCACCTCTTCAGTATTCAGAGACAAGGTGTCATATAGCACCTCCCAAAATGCATTTCAGAGGGGAATAAAAAAAAAAAAAAGGCAAGGACTCTAAAATCATGCAAGTTCAGGGTAATAAGCTGGATTTTAATGCTTTCAATTATAAAATGCTGTCAGGCAAGGATATTAAACAGCTTCTGCATATCACGGTGAACTGAACACAGCTAAAGCAGGAGCAGAGCTCCTTCAGCTACCACAGCTACAGGAAGGCAAAGCTGAGAATGGAAAGCCCAAGTTATATCCTAACATTGTAGGTAACATCCGTCTCTGAGACTAGAGTTACTAAAGAAAGACTTGCATTGAAGATTAATGTTCTCATTCTTGCCAGCCAGCCACGCTGCTCATAACAGAATCTGTAGTGCATCAGAAGCCAGTCTGACCCCTAATTTCCATTATTTCTTTGATAATTGTTCAAATCCACATATCTAACACTTCAAATGCTGAATTTTTTCAGACAGAAAACTAGCCTCAGCCCTAGTTGACCACTGAAAAAACAGTAGTTAAGAGTGGGAAGAAGGTGTAACACTATTATCCTCTCAGCAACCGTGCACGTACACTGACAACCATAGTCTCACAGTTAAAGAAGAGGGTTAACTACTGGAAGACTGTAGAGATGGGAAAGAGAGACAAATGCAGATTCATCCCAGTTGAGCCCTATTATAGCTAACTTGGCAGAGAAGTCTGTGCATTAACAAGAACAGTGTTAGAGGAAACCACAATGAAATGAGGTAATTTTAAGGGAAGGTAAACAAAAGCTTTTACTGAAGAAAAAAAAAAGTGTCCTTCTCTTTCTAAAGAAGTTCTGCATCTCTACTGAAAGAACTTGCATTTCTTGCACATATGGTTTGCTACCAAAAGCCTTCTTGACCAGTAACAGAAGATGATGTTCTACAGACAGAAGTCTACTCCTTCAGAAACTCAGTTTTTCTTTGAAGAGTGGGCCATGCTTTTAACTCATGGTTTTGCACAGTCATGCAATTAATGGATACTGTAATTATGCTCAACGCAGACAAATGTGAGAAAGTCCACAAAGTGCTTGATGCAGCTTTCTCATTCCCCAAGTGAGTGTTAAATGCTGGAGACAGTGACCACACATGGTCACTTGATTGGCCCTTGAACAGCCACGAGCAGGCTGCTTCACAATTACAGCAACCCGAGGCAGAAGCAAGAGGTTTTCCACAAACTCTGCTCGGTGATGTTTCAGGAAACAAAGTCAATCCTCCACCAAGGGAAAATGCTACCAGATTATAGATGCTGTACTAAGAGCATGCGTAATACCTGACATACTGTGTGTCTCCCCTTGCCTGCAGGTGCTGTGACATACTACCTATACTCCAAAGCTTCCACTTTAATAGAGCTGACATTTCCACCACTTAACTACAGAAAGGGACTGCAAATGTATGACCAGACCCATCAATATTCAAGAATAACCATACTTCAAGCTCTGTATATTATTTCCTCTACTTCTTCCTTGTCTTAAAATTCTCAAGCATTTAAAACAAGCTCTTAATTTTTTACTTTAAAACACCAAGACAAATAAGACCAAGAAAATTCAAGGAACATAGGCACAGTTACTGCACAGTACCTCCTCGCAGCTTCTCAAAGACAAGGTAGTATCTTGTGTCATCTTCAAAAAATTCTATTAACTCCAAAATGTTCCTTTAAAAAAAAAAAAAAAAAAAGACGGAAAACAGAAGAAACTGGAACAGATTGTAAACAGAGCAATGAAGAGTTTCAGCATGGGTAATTAGGAAGTGCCAGAAGTAGCCAAAAATAAAAGTGCTAATTAAACAAGTTGCTTTGGTTGCCCATGGCATTAGAACCACAATTGCAACTCACACTGAAATTTAAGCAGGAAAAACAGGCCAAATTCCAAAGTCAGACAGGATTGTGAAAGAGTCCTGCTACTACTCAATTGATAGCAAGACAACTGGTAATAGGCTGAATTTAATAATTTAGAATATTGCATTTGTGTTGAAGGCAAGAACAACAAAAAAAAAATTAATAATTAAACCAGCATTCTTTCTCCCTGGAAATCACAAGGCAGAATACACAGGGCTCAAAGGAGACAGGCATCTGTCAACATGACATTAAATCCAGCACCTGCCTTACCATTTTTAGACTAACTCACTCTTGTTTAGCTAGTGTACAGTCTTTGCAGCACAACACAAATATCCGATGTTGCCTTGAGAAACATGCAAGTTAGATTTTTCTATACTTACAGTACACACAAAATCCAAATTCTGCATGTGGTCATGAAACTTAGTTCTTCATCAGTTATGTACTGGATGACCATATGCTCTTAATCACACACATAACTAAGATATAATTTGCTTATCTATAGCACAACTTCAGCCCATGAGTTTGGCAAACAAGTTTGTTTTTAAATTATCTTTAAGTGTTGTACTAAAAACTTGCAAAAAAAGGCTTGATACAATCTGCAGAACTGCAGTATAGATAACAGCTGTTGTATACATTCTAGATTAACAGATACATCCAACAGAGTAGTTTCTGAACTGGCTTAAACTCATCATAGTGCATGATGCCACTGGCTGCATAGGCTTTCCCTCCTTTTCAGGCAGGAGTAGCAGCTTTAAAGTTGCTTCATTCTGTGGCTGTGTGAAGTCAGCACACATCCAAATGAAAACTAAATTAGCTTTTGGCTGATCTGAGAGTTCCAGTGCAGAAGCAGGAAGGCTGACACAAAGAGGAAGACAAACCACACATTAAGGAAAGGCATGGCAAGACTGTGCTCTCAAAAGCAGTTGGTATCAAGTCAGCTTTTGGTGATGGTGAAATCACAGGGGAGTGTGTCAAAATGTTAATTCCTCATACAGACAAAAGCCATGCGTCACTGAAGCACATTCAGGCTATGCTGACCTGGTTGCTAACTGAGTTACGTGACTTTTAATTTGTATGTATTTCCCTAAAACTCACAGGTAAGAGAATGGGAAATTCTTATTTTGAATAGGTCAAGTCTAAATTTCTTCTGGTTTTAAGCAGACTACTGCAAAGCTTCTAACCTAGTCACACATAAGAGGCTTAAAAATTTGAAAAAAACTCAAGATACTTTAAATAAAAAAACACAGGCAAGACTCTATACTTACTTGTTACCCTGACACTGGTACAGTGTTTCTATTTCACGAAAAACCCGACTCCGACTATGCCCAGCATTTTTTTCAATGATCTGTGGAAAGAGTTAGAGCTCATATTTGAAAAATTAATGCAGGAACTGTGCATGTGGCTCTGGAATTAGGTAACTGATTTAAAGCTTGAGTCTCGGGCATGCCCACCAGAAGAAACACTCCACCTTCGTTTGTTTGTTTAATTTCTCATCCATCATTTATTTACAGTGCCAGCAGAACTCCAGAAGGCATTCAAAGGACAAGGGAAGCAAGGACATGAAGAGAAAAAAGGAACTAAATCCACGTTACTGACCAGTTACCATAAGCTTTTTCTTGCATCATTTTAACTTTGCAACGTGCAGAAAAGGATATCCTTTTGAGTTTGAACAAAAATAGAGCTCAGTCACATCAGACACTGAACAGTCAAAAAAGAAGATATTTGTCATTATAGGTATTTAATTAAAAAGTACTAAATTCACTAAATTAGGGTTTGATTCACAGTGCAAACTTCATGAAGATGCAATAATAGGGCCTAACGTATTAAAGAAAACATATATTCCATCTCAGAGCCCTTTTGTACTACCACCAGAAGTTGCCTTCCTTCACACACTCCTCAGACTGGAAGAGGACAAGGGCTTTCCACACAGGCTGAGACTGAATGATTGCTACATGAACTGAAAGCTCATGACATTACTGCAAATACTACTGCCATCTGTATCCAACATCAGTTCCTCATGTCTACAGCCAGAGTTCTCTGGTACACAACAGGCAACCATTCACCAGTACTACATGGGATTCACATCTAATTCATAATGTAGCAATTTGTTTATTCCAGACTTTCAATCTACAAAGTACAGACAAAACTATAGCATCTATAGGAGTAGATTTTTAAAGGGGCTTAAAATTTTGTGCCTATGGTTTTTGAAAAAGAATCAAGCATAAAGCTTGCCTATTACTATTATTTGTACTTGTAATTAAATGGGGGACTCAGGATAACAACAAATCTGTAAATGGGCCCTAACACTTAATATAATGGCATTACAGAAGACCCACCTCTATCAAAAAATAAGAGACAGCCTTACATGAACTAATTGCAGTGCAATGATGCTCTCTGAACTCAGACCAGCGCTCTCAAAAGCTTACATTATTTGGTAGGCCATGCTAGATAATGACTCAGCCTTTTCTTTCACAAGAGATAAAAACTGGTAGAACTACAATCAAATCAGGACATGGGAGGAAAGCTTGCTCTGACATCTAACGATCATACAGTCATTTACTGTTTGTGAATTCTCTCTGTGGCTGATATACCGGTTCACTCCGGAAGCACAATACTTAAGACCGGTATCTCAATGGTTATAAAGCAGGCTCATTTCAAGGAGCGAAAAATTTCTAAAAGCTTTTGCTATTACCACTCTATTATAGGTTTTCACTGAGATACTAGGAGAGAGAACACATTACAGACAGAAGTGGTACTGCTTTTATTCTATACTTACTTTTACTGCATATTCTTTCCCAGTTTGGAGGCTGACAGCACCCTGAACTTTGGCATATGCTCCTTCACCAAGCAGCTCAGCAGTCAGCTTGTACAAATCTGCCAAAGAAATCCATCAGAACGGGCACATTAGCCAAAGCATTTCAGTGAATAACATCAAAACAAGCTATTTATCTGATCAGCATCCCTCACAGGACAGCAACTGAAAAAATTCCCTTGGTGATGAAGACAGAAAATAGATTTATGCAGTGTTATAGTAGATGTGCCAGCCTTAATTATGTCTCATTTTTTATTTCCCCCTCTTCAAGTTCCAGGAAAATTTAAAGTAGACTTCATTCCAGCATCAAAAATATGAGTTTGTTGATACAAGAAATGTTTTATATCTCAGCAATTGCTAGGACCTCATCCACTTTCCCTGTCTTCATGTAACGCGGAACCAATTTTTTCAGGTGGAAAACATTTCACTCCTTGATCAGAAAATGCCTACCATACAAAATCTACTTGCAAAAATAGTGTTTTAGGTATAATCAAAATTTGAAGGTTTAAACCTAGAAGACGTCAAGGTTTAAACCTAGAAGACGTCAAGGTTTAAACCTAGAAGACGTCAAGGTTTAAACCTAGAAGACTGCCACCATCTTGATTTGTGATGTACCTTACAATGCTATTTCCCCATTAAGAAGTTTTATACTGGTCAGCTTTGTTGCACTGAACTGTATTTTACCTTCAATGTTTCACAGTATTTGTGCTTACATCTGTTCAATGAAAACATCTGGACACCAGCACTGTTCCTACTAAAAACCACATAACCTGGTTTGGTGTGGGTTGTCAACAGGACTCAGAATTCACCACTAAGAGAAAAAAAGAGACTGAAGACTGAAACGTGGGGAATAAAGAAAACCAGGAATGTTAACTTACAATGTTTGCCAAAAAGCAATGTTTAGCTAAGAAAACAGAACAGCAGAGGAAAACAGACCATTACAATCAAAAGCTTAGAAGTTGCCACCAACCTTCAAACTTCCCAGGGACATGATCTGTGGCTCTGGTTCTTTTTTTCTTTTTCCTTTTCCCACTGTCTGCTATGGGGAGAGGCTGACTGCTGACCATCTCTGTGTGGCAGAACATAAAGGTGCCTTTAACACACAATTGCTTTAGGAGAAAATGAACATGCTCTTGTGTGTTTATGTTCTTAAGCTATCCAAAAGTTTCTCTGCTTTTCTTCATCACAGGCTGCCATCTCTCCCCCAAATATCACAGGAAACCTAAAAATACAATTTGGGCACTAATTAACAGTTCTGGGGAGGTTTGATAAAGGAATTGAATCCTCCTCTCACAGCACAGTAAGGCAAAGCATGGGAATAACCTTGTTCACCACCACCATGAACTACCCACAACATAACACACGCCCTGATGCAAGACAGGATTTACAGCCCTCACAAGGGTGCTATTTGTTGAGCTATTCTACTGTTCTACAAGTACATTTTTCAGGTCAGCTTAAGAAAACGAGTTTCCAAAACAAGAGGAAGATGTGGGGAGGTTTCAAACAACCTGGTGAAACAACGTAACCACAGGAGTTAACAGGTCAAAGGAGCAATCTAGGTCAGTTTACGCTGCCAAAAGGCCAGAAAAAAAACATTTCACAGAACCATGATGTGCCTTTCTAAACCACAGATCAGTGGATAGCTTACGCTCCAAAATAAGCAGTGTTTATGACATTTATATATTTTTCTTCCTGCATTGCTACCTGCAGATATTACAAGAGCTTACTCAGAGATTAACAGTTCACTGATACAATATGGCAGAAAAAGAAGAGACACCCACATATTCTTAGGGAAGGCCTAAATAAAAACATTGCCATACATTTTCTCTGCCAGAGGCTGCTTCATACCACTAACCTATCTCCCAAAAGGTGAAATGATTCCACACCATACTCACATGAGCACTTCTGCATAACACCAGTCACATACTGCCAAGTTAGCCCTAACAGTTAAAAATCACAGCTTGAATTCTTTAAGGCAGTAGCAAAGCACTGTAAAGACATTTTACAGCTAGGAGGATTTCTAAGTAAATTCACAATTAAAGATCCTGTACAACAGAAAAAAAAAAATCCCTAGAAATAGCGTAATTATGAGAACACTGGTAAGGAAAGAAGAGCAAGCCCTAAAAACAGCAATGACAGTTTTCTGGCAATTCTCCTTTAACAGAGAGACTTCATGAATAGCAGTTTTTCTGCCTTTCAGTGTTTCTAAAGTACTCTGAAAACACAGGAGAAGCTCCAAGGCAGAAAATGTTGGACAACAATCTACCAATATGTGAAATACTTTCTTTGCTTCATTGTATTTTTCTTGTCAATACGTCAGCACATAGCTATTATAAACATCACTTAGAACTCACACATTCTTTGAAAATTTAAGACAAAGTGCTATTTTAAAGCCCTTTCTCTTTAACAACTTATCAAAGCACTTAAAAATATAGTATCACTCAAGGCCTCAAGACAATAGTAAATACTCATCTTCGAGTCTTAAGCAGAATGTGTTAAGAAATCATCATGATGGACATATGTGAGTTCTTAAATACAGTAATAAATATAAAAGCATACATTTTACCAACTTCTGAAGCAACAGCTTCTTTTTAACTCAAACTGACACCCACATAGTTTTGAATTTTAACATAAAGAGAAGGCTAGCCTTTGACAGCAAGATACAGCTCTCCCCAATTTCAATTTGGCGTGCATTAGAAGATACTCAGAACCGGGATCAAAATGACACATACGAAGCTGCTCAGAGATAGACCTGGCCTGCTTGAAAGAGGTGCTTGATTTCCAGGTGGTGTCAAACAAGTCATTTTAATGACCTGACATTCTGCAAGCTAACAAGTCATACCTAGACAGGTTCTATTCCATTTCAAATACTACACAGTTTCAGAGCTTGTAATAGACTAAAAATTATGCAAAAAAGACAGGAGATGAATCCTGCATCTTAGCACAGCTGACATCTCTTTACAACCCTCTCCTGCACTCTACCAGTTGGCTATGATATTTAGTCTGGTTTTAGTAACTCACTACGTTATTTCAATTCCCTTTAGTCTGACTCAATTCCTGAATTACAGAGAACTGCTTCCTTGAAACCAGGAAGTTCACTAGTCATGTATACAGAAACCAAATTACTGAAAAGCTGATGTTTTCAAACTATAGTTTCGACCAAATTTGCTATCGGACAGGCATGAAACGTTTGCTACATTAAATTCTTATTACTCTTCTAGTCTGCTATTTCACATCATTGTGTAGCTCACTTTTGTCAACACAACTTTTTCTTTAAAGGTATCACAGCTTCATTCCCATTATTCATTTTGTTATAATGAACCGGTACTTGAGTAACAGCTGGAATGACAAGAAAATGCCTTTAGCCCAGTCAAATGTTTTGAGGTTTTTCAAGCTTTCAAATAAATGTTTGTGTTTCTGTGACTGTATACCAAAGAGTTTCTGATGACACTGAAAGACAGCATGCCTCAACCACCCAAGCAATGCTGAGGTGTTTTGCCTACTGCAGGACTACCTCTGGTGACAAGAGCACCATGGGTTCTGAGGAAGCTCACCCTGCCAGACAGAAAGCTCAGAGACTGGATGAACTGCTCTGGAGGGAAACAGCCCATGGAAAAACATCGGGTCTAAGATGAACGCTTAACTGTTGTCATTTTAAAGGTTATTTTACAATGTGGCCCGAAGCGTTGAACCCCTGCTTCCACCAAACTTGTCCGCCCATTTTGTGATCTGCTCTGGCTGAGTGCAGGGAGGTGGGAGTAGAATACTACTTGGTGTTCAGTGCAGACTAGCCAAGCCTTTGACAAAGAGCACTTCTTACATCCCTCTCGACCATAACAGAGTCAGGCTGTTCTCCGAGAGACTGCTGTCTGACTAGCAGTCTGACAAAAGCTGAAGAAATAGGGAACGGTTCAAATTCTGCTCTGTCCTTCTCTTCCAGTCAGGTTAGGATTATTGCTCATAGATAACGAAACTCAGCAAAATCCACTCAGCAAGCAAAAAGAGAGTAAGTTTTCTGTCTTAGCTGCAGTCTTGTTGAAGTCCTGTATTCTATTAACATTGTAATTCAGTGTTGAGGCAATATTTAACATACACATAATTCAGAGCCTGTATGCGAAGGTAGAGTTACAGCCTTTCCCTTTTGCTATCTTCAAAAGGATGAACAAAAGCACTTATCATAAAGGAGACTTGCAAACAATGCCAAGCAAAGAAGAAAAGGAACAATTACCGCAAGTTTCACTTCATCCAGATCTTAAGTTACCCTTCATCTGGCTTCCTAACACTTCATATACAACGATGCCAAAAATCCAACATCCAGACATAACTCCCCTCTCATTCTAATCTGTTTCCCAAAGGAAGGAAGGGTATATTTAGAAAATAAGCATACACATGTACAGAAAACACTTGGAGAACACAGCACAGATGCCTTTTTCTGCTGAGATGATACCTTGTTTGTGCGTTTGAATTCAATGGAAGAAAGCAGTTTAAGCAGAGAGTCCAGGTACTACCACCTGCTTCAAAACTGGGTCTTGCTTGGGCTGGGTGGTTCTGCAGCTGAAAAGGAACACAATCACATTCACATTCAGAAATCACATAAACATCATCACATACATTTGGGTAGTGCCCCAGAGTCTCAAGAGATTGCAAGAACCTGTTGTGCTGGGCTTCATGTGAGCACACAGCAAGAGCACACCCCTGCATTAAAGACTTTGTAAGTCATAATTACAGAATGCAAAACACAGCGTTATTTGAGGGCCCCCGGTCATTTCAAGTGAAGAGAAGACCCCCTCATTACAGTCTTGCAAAAACAATGGAGGGATTTATGATGTTTGTTAGTTCTTGTTCTTATACCATTGGAGAACCATAACAAGTTCATACATAAAATACAGAATCACTCTTAATGGACAAGTATTACCATCCTCCTAGCCTAGATCAAGACAGAGCCATAACAGCACCAAGCTAAAGCGTATCTTGAAATCTGTCTTGAAGGCAGCTAAACAGGCTCCAACAGACGAGGAGCATGAGAAAGCTTTCTCCACAGCTGGAAATTTTCTCCTGAGAACAGGTACCACTAGTACCGAATTCACTCCTAGCAAGCGACAAAGAAAGCAGTGATGTTCAGGTAACACCATGTGAAGAAAATCAGGAGTCTCAACTAAGGTCTTCTGTGGATTCACAGAGGATAGCCACAACCCAGAATTCAACAGATTAAACAAACTCAAAGTTGATGTGCTGGCACAGGATGTTTTCAGACCACTGAGGTGGTACCTAAACTGCTGCAATTACAGAAATATTACTGTCCCACAGATACAGCAAAAGCTAAAGCTTTTTACTGAGACCAAATAAAAGATCCCCGAGATCTCTGATGAGGCTTCTCTAATGGAGATCTAAAAATATTATTTTGTCTAACTGATCAACAACAGGCAGACCAGTCTGCACCTTCTAAACAGCATCCAACTTCTCTGTTCATTTACACTTATTTTCAAAGCCATTGTTTACTTGTTCCAACAGCTACCAACAGATTCAATAAAACAGGCATCAGTAAGTCCCTTGATTCCACAAGCTTGACATACCTGTGACTCTCAGACTTCAAATGTAAAAGTGTGTGTTCAAAACTCAAAAAAAAAAAAAAAAGTTAAGCCACTTCAAAGTTTCAGATACTCAGAGTTTCGGACAAAGAAAAAAAAATGGAAGCAGACTTCAGTCTCATTTTCCTCCCAACTCAGTTGCTCGCATCATCCTTGGACCCTCCCTCCTCCAGCAACACTGATTCCTGTAGATGTGGCTCATAATGAAACAGGAGTCACCCAGCAGGTGCTCATTCTGCCAAAACCTGCTAGTTGCAGGAAGCTCGGAGTTATCAAAGCCACCTTTGTAAAGCAACTACATAGTGATTAATTGTGCTTGTGATGTTACATATCAAGAGAAACACAATTTGAAGAGGAAGGATGCCCAATTCTTTAGGACAGCCCTGTGTCAAATCCAGAGGCAGATTACTTAATGCAATACAGAATGACTATTAAAATAAGAATATTAATTTCAAATTCTAAGAAGTGAGGTCATTCATCTTTACAGTAGTTTGCCATAATTCATTCTTAGCTGTCAGTTACCTTCTCATCCCAGCTACAAGAAAACTTCTGGTATTATTTAATTCATTAATCTGAATTATCCATGAAGGAAGAGGAACTTAAAAACATTCCAACATCTTCCCAATAAGATACAGGAGCATTAACATTTTAAAATGAACACCTGAAAATCCACAGGAAGCCCGAGCAATCTGATTTCATGAAAGAGCAAGTCTGAGAAAAATTATCAATTCTGCCTTATCACAGGCATTACTGTAAGACCTACACAATATCACAGCTGGCACCATCCTTCTAAAATCCTTCACTCTGTAGAAAAGGTTACAGCAACCTCTTTTTTTACCTCGCTATGCTTCTCTCTGTGATTCCCTTCTGTCACACTTCTAGAAGACCAGAGCCGCCTTATCTTCTGTGTACGCAAGTTGCAGAGTCTAAATTTTGTGCTCTCAGCTAGCCACTTCCCTTGCAAATTAAGCATGGGGTTTCTGAGATACTGACTCAAACCCTCCAGCAATGGGTGGATCCCACTTTGCAGGAAAGCATATAAAGTTACTTCAAACAGATTCCTCCCACCCCAATTCATTACTTCACTGTGATTACTACCGGGGAAGCAAGGAGAACCTTAAAGGAGAGGAGACCACACAGCATTCCTTCCCCTCTCCTGTTGGGAGAAAATAGCGTATTTTAGCACACATGCTGTAGACATGAGATCTTCTGCTGAGGTCTGCCTATGTTTACATGCATGTCTTTAAAAGCATTAGTTGTCATTCAGAATGACAGCAAAAGGACTGTTACCATCCCCACTAGAAAGGCAAGGGCAAACAAGACAAGTGTGCTGACCCCGCTATGAGTTAACAAGTAAGGATAACAAATAAGACTTAAAAACACACAGTAATCTTTTTCATTTCTTGTTCTAAGACAACATGCCTCTGAGGCAGCCACATGGATGAGAGGACACAATAGAGTGTATTTCACGGGGCTAACAAATCAATGTGAACATTGGGAACAACGTGGCATACACACTGGTTATGGTACTAAAGATCATCTTCCCTCCTTCCACACACAGCAGTACAGCCAAACAAGATAGTTAATGCTACTGACCACTGGCAGACAATTCATATTTAAGAGTTTCCAGTGCAGTTGGAACTTAGCTGCAGAATTATTGTAAACTCCAGATCACACATATTCCAAATGAAAAAGGTCCCTACAATAGTACTTTGCCTCAACTACTCAAAGCTACTCTAAGCCCTAGAGTGCTTTTAAATTAAGGAGATACACAAGGTAATTAAGTTCTGAGGGCCACTTATGAACAGTAAGCTGCTTACTCTCTTCCACGCCTGATGGCATCAACAACCCTCAGAAGGCTGCCTCTGCATCATCAATTAGCTCCTCTAACCCCACTCCGCTCCCTGGCTGGTTTTCAAGTCTAAACCAAAAACTTCTCAGAAGACAACTTTTCATTTCATACAGATACAAGCTAAGCATCTCCTACTCTTACTCCATAGCCCACCAATGATCAGATAAGGACATTTGTCACTGGAAAAAAACCTGCACAACATATTCCCCTAGGAGCAAGCAGCCTTGTTTGGAAAGGTTAATCTAACTGTGTTTTTAATGTTTAAAGCAAGACTGATTTTTCTTCCTTGTCCCCTCCTCTGTACTTTCAACTCTAAAATTAATAGTCATTAAACTCCACTGCATCTTCACATTTGATGTCACATAAAATTTGTACCAGTGTTTTGACATTTGTTACCAGGAAGGTACTGGTAGGTGAGAGGAAATTCCTCATAGTGGAAAATACCTTTTCGAAAGCATTAGGGAGTACTGATACAGCATTCATACCATGACATGTCATGATGGACAACACTCAATGTCAAGAAACTTTCAAGTGTCCAAGGCACCCAAATCCACTTAACCTGGAAGGCTGCCAATACTAAATCCAATTACCTTTAGAACTGCAGTAGAAGAGGTTCAGCTCCACAAATGTATTTTGCCTTGCTTCCATCCAGCACCTGGAAGGTATGAAGAAGAGCTCTGTTTTGAAAAAAAATGCCAAACTGTAGTTCTTCAAAGTTACCAGAATACATGCCAATCTTTCCAAGCTAATTACAGGGCACAAATTTGTATGATCAAGAGGCTTTTATAAGCAGTTAAGCTCATGAAAGGGAAAAAAAAAAAATCACCTAAGGAGGGGTTTATTTCTAAACAAATCTGACACTTCACAAACAAGTGCCAATGGTGTCGGGGGAATGGACTAATTTTTAGCTATCACACGTACTGCTGAAGCCAGCAGCCGAGCTGTCACCAGGGCTGCGCCGCTGCCTTGCGTTCGCTTCTCTTCCTTCTGAACTGCCTCGGAAGGTCACCCCGCTCAGGCTAACAGGCGCCGTGGAGGTTAAGTGTAGATTAAATCTAGATACATTTTTCAGTGTTCCCAGGGGTTCACAGGTCTCATCGCTTTATGACAGATAAAAAGTACAAGAAGAACTAAAAGATCACTTGTGATCAAATCTAGGAGCAGGTTCATTCGCCTTCACCCCGTCTTCTTCCACTCCAGCAACATTCGTCAAGAAGCCGCTGTAGCAGTTTATAGACTTACCACTCTTTATTAAAAAACGCACTATCTATCAAACACAGCAGCTTAAGCTCCAAGCAGCGGGGAACTCCCACGTCCTTCGGAGCGGGCCCCCAGACCTGAAGCCGCCGGCCGGCGG
>NW_009259687.1:142023-142841 GCF_000687185.1 Egretta garzetta | reverse complement strand
AGGCTAGGCTGTCAGCTTGCAGTATTCTTCCCGGAGAGGGGGTGTGCACACCTGGTCGTGTCCCCGCTCCGGGCAGGAGGGTGCAGGGCCCCCAGGGCAGGTGGGCCGTGCGGGGACCCTCGGTCGTAGTCTGAGGCCGAGAGCCAGGCGGCTGCCATCTTGTCTTGCTGCCCGCCACCCCTCTGCAGGGTTGCCAAGAAGCGCTTGTGGAAAAACCACAGTGATTAACAAAATCCAGCACATGCTGTTCGGGTGATACCTTGGGAGAAAAGACCCTAGCGAGCTAAAAAAGCCAGTAAGGCTTTCACATCCGCCTGCACCAAGTACCATCTCTCACAAACTTAGTGCACGGGAGGGGTGGTAAGGATAGAAGCCTCCTGATTCCGGAAAATTTCTTTTTGTCTCGGCTTTACAAGTTGGTATTGTACTGTCTATGTAACACCAACAGCAGAATATATATTTTGGAAGTTCATTTCCTTGCCTGCTTTCTCTACTTCCTGTGCTCCCCACAAGTGTTCTGCATGAGCCGGGCATTTTTCACAGGTGTCCCATTTGGCCTCAGAATCAACTTAGTGCTGATGTACCTTGGTGGTTGTTCAGGTGACAAGAGGAAAGTGTCATAGAATCATAGAATGGTTTGGGTTGGAAGGGACCCCTAGAGGTCATCTAGTCCAACCCCCCCGCAGGAGCAGGGACACCGCTAACTAGATCAGGTTGCTCAGAGCCCCGTCCAACCTGGCCTTGAATGTTTCCAGGGATGGGGCCTCCACTACCTCTCTGGGCAACCTGTTCCAGTGTTTCACCACCCTCATTGTAAA
>NW_009259687.1:136101-140668 GCF_000687185.1 Egretta garzetta | reverse complement strand
ACGCTTTCTTTAACCATCCTTTTCCGGCTGATATACCTGTAGAATCCCTTCTTATTATTCTTTGCATCCCTAGCCAAGTTTAGCTCCAGCTGCGCCTTGGCCTTCCTGACCCCATTCCTACACAACCGGACCGCGTCCCTGTACTCTTCCCAGGATGCCTGTCCCTACTTCCACTGCCTGTGTCCCTCACCTTTGCCTTCAGAGCAGTGTGGTTTGGGGACATTCAGTAAGCCAGGTGCATGCCAGACTAAGAATGGAAAGAAAAAGTAAAGTAGTAACAAGCAGGAACTAGGGATACACCTAGGAAGGCACAGCATGAAAAATGTACCATGGGACAAAATGTCCAAAGGACAGGACCTGACTTGCTGCCTTTCCTCAACGGTGGCTTTGTATCCCAGGCTCACCGGCTCCAACCCTCTGGGATAAAACACAGTCCTACATTAGGATGCATTTTCTCATTTTTTCCACGCTCTCTTGACTAATTAGCCTTATTTCCTGCAGCTACTTCCTTACCCCCCCAGAACTGCTGCCCCTTTTTATCTGGCAGTGAAAGACAAGTCTCCTTCCTTATGGCCCATACAGCTACAGAAGAGGGGCAGTAGTGTAAGAGCAGTGGGGCAAAGACAAGCATGCTACTCAAATATTTTTTGAATCTTTTTAAATAATTACTATTGAATGAGGCTTTAAATTTTGCCAGCTTTGTCCCTTTTTAGATTGCTTATATTGCCTGAAAATATATTTGACTGGAAAAACAATCAGGTTTTCTTCTCAGTAGAGACACAAGGCACCAGCTCTGCACAAGAGCTCCAGGAGAAAAAAGACTCACTAATAGCAGAAATCTGGCTTTGGGGTTTGCAGATGGGTCCCTTCTTTTAGTTTTACAAAGAGAAGCTCCGATCTACTTCTCAGGTGTTAAAAAGGCTTGGGAAGAGACAGTTATCAGTGCTATTTCCCACTGCAAGGCTGAGCAGGGAGGTGGATTCATTTGCAGAGATGTATCCCTGGCAAGAAATAGCTCTTTTCCATATCAACTCAGATTGATGTTTTATAAGGTTATTCTCAGTTTGGGTGGCATTTCAGTTCTCCACTCACATTGTGCTAGACTAAATGAAAAGATGTAAACTTGGTAAATTTAGAGTTCATATTAAAAAAAAAAAAAAACCAACCTAGGTTTAAATCAAGTCCAACAAGAACTCTTGTGAGATACTACTCCCTACCTCATTTGTGATACAATATCTTCTCCATAAGGATTTCAACTGTCAGTGTTGCTGGGAAGCGGAAGATGTTCATGCCTAGAGACTGTGAGCTTTGCTGCTCTCTGTGTGTTTGCGGCTTTGCTGCACTGTGTGGCTACAGATACCAGATAGATGATGGGAAACTTTGAAGTGGAACCTGAATATGCCTGAAAAAATCAAAGCAAATTGCAAGTTATCAAGTTAGCAGGACTTTAACAGTCACCATATATATGTTCTAATTCATTTTGCATTTGCCAAGATCTGGGAATTTGCTCACTGTTACCACATTTCGACTGGGAGATGGTAACTGCCACATGGCAAAGAGCCTGTAGGACTGTGGATGGTAAAAAGATACAGCCCTTTCCACCCCACCAGAAACCACCTCCGAGTTGCCATGGAGGGAGAGTGACCCTTTTAGTTATACTGGCCCAAACCTTTCAACTCTGGCCACCACATACAGGATCAATAACTTGTTGTTGATAACAGTATTTTTTACCCAAAGCTGTTCGATTCCACTAGTGTTGGCTATTGTTAAAATGGCTCAAGAGAAACACCAAATTCAGCTTAGAGAATTACAGCTTTAACCAGCACTGTATGGTTTCAGTCTGGACATGCAGCTTGGTACCCACAGCTCTCAAAGCCACAAGCTCAGCAAATCTAAGGCAAGTTAAGACATGTGCTACCTACTCTTGCTGCCTTCTCTGCCAAGGGGCCAGGAAGATGCTTCACAGTTTGAGGTTGCTGCCAGTTCCTCACCTGGGTTCAAAGGAAACAGCCCAGAAGCAGAGCAGTGCCTCAGGCAGCTGAAGCCTGCAGGTCCCAGGACAGGATGGGGTTACTGAACATCAGTGGTATCTTTGTGGTATCCTCGTCCGGGATGAAAGCATGCTTTGTTCTTTCCACCCAACTGGCATGGAAGAGCATGTCCTGTAAACAGCAGAGGCACTGAAGTTTGGTTTCCTAGGGATGCGCTCATGTGTGTGTGTTGGTGCAGTGCTCTGATGTCTAACAAGGTGCAAGCCCAGGTGAGGACTTCTCCACACTGAAGCTGCTCCTGGCAGCTCTTCCCCAGGTGAATCTCTGGTGGCCCATCCAGATTGAGGTTGCTCCTGTTCCCTCTCCCCTCAAGAAGGGCATTAGTAGTCTTCACTCTCCACTAGCTGCCCACCTATTTCCACGACACATTGAACCTTTTATCCTTGAAGAGTTCAGGAATTCTATCTGAACATCTTCCCATGTATACCTCCATTGAACAGAAGTAAAGGGTAGACTGTGAGAGCAGCTCAAATCCATGCAAGCACAGACTCTCAGCATCTAGGACTGTATCAGTTCAGGGGAGAGCATCTCAAACTTTTGTAGCTTGTTTTCAAATTGAATTCATCGTGTATTTTAATTCCCATCCGTTGCTTTTTGTTACACCTTTCTCCATTGGGTTAAAGGGCTCTTACGTGACATGGCATCTTCTGCCTGTGGAAGTAGGTGTCCGTTCTCAAAGCAAAATGTATATACTTGAATCCTTGCTTTTCTGTCCCTTTTGTTATTTGCAAGGTAACTGCTGCACAACACACTTAACCGGAGGGCAAATCTTAAGTTTCAGTCTATCCTGTTATAAAGCAGGAGGGGAAAAAAAAGGGGGGAAAAAGGTATTTTAAACTTCATTTGGATATTCTTAATAGAATAGACATGGAATTTCTAGGAAATGGTTATGCTAATATTTCAGGGCTAAGTCCCATGCAAAGTCAAGAAGAAAGCACCTCCTCAAACAGTGTAATTGGTTTATTAACGACAGTAAAATACGTAGTTCTTCCACATGACTTTTCCTTTTATTTTTTAATAGCTTTTCAAGTACGTGTCTGCTTTTTACCCATGCAGCGCACAGCAGAGAAGATAAGGAGCCGTCTGTGCTGGCTGTTAGGCAAATAAGAAGCAATTACCAAAGCTAGTTTCAATTTAGCAGTGTTACAATTGGATCACAGTACTTTGGCCTATGTTTTACTACTAAAATGATTTCAAGCCTTGACTAGAATTATTCCTGTCTTATCTGCCCACGGCCAAGCACCTAAATCTATATTTAAGCACCTGTAGTCTAGTCTAGTCTGATTTTCAGGACACAGAGCATGTACCCTTCCCTCTGCTGTTCAAGGAATTTGTACCGGCTCAGTTTCTCTGAAAATTATACTTCTCATTTAGGCAATTAAACCCAGAAACAGGCTTATGCAATCACATTTGCCAGGATCAAGCTTTTTTGTCATTCTTTTGTTGCGAAGGTCCCTTCTCCACAGCCCACCCACCCCCCTTTATAATACTGGAATTGAAATACAAAAGAGAATTGTCCTTTTCAGAGATAATTTTCACTGTTTGGGGGGTAAGGGAGCCCCCCCAAAAAAAAAAAAAAAAAAAAAAGAGAAAATGCTATTTCTTTCAGGAAACCTTATGATTTGTGTGTAATGTTATGGGTAGCATGAGATATCTCTACCCCTAGAGACCATGCATCAGTGTCCCATCTGGCAAAGCTGTTCACAGCACTGGACAAGGAAAAGTTCTCAAAATGGACATTAGAAGTGGACATGGATGTGGGTTCCAGGCTAAAACCCACTTTTCCTGTAGCCAGACCCATGAAGAGTACTCCCACCTTCACACAGTGCCACCCCACTGCCCACTGGGACCGAGATCCTGAACTAACTCTATTTAAGGGACAGCCCAAGTAACGTGGGACCTAGAAAACATGTGGTCTGCTGGAGACCAACAAACCAAACCTGCTGGAAACAAGCAGGAAAACGCTTGTGTCTGCTGTACAAGCTGATCATTAGAGGCTGTTACTGCATACCCCTAACTCCCCCATCTACCCCAAACAGCTCTTCAACAGCAGCAAAGTGACTTCTACCAGTCCAGATTGCTTTTCATCCTCAGTGGCTCCTCACTTCTCTGATGGACATGGCAGGACCCATTACATATCCTTCCAGTCCATCTCCCATGCTGTCCTGCTTAGAAGAGCAAGGGGAAATGCAGACTGCATGCTCTCCCAAATGCTAGGCCCCTGGACAGCCACTGGAGACACAGGGGGCTGTGTCCAACAGTCTGATTTAAGTGTTACAACTTGGTGTTGATTATTTAGGTAGTGCCTATACCGTCATTGTCAATGCAACATGGACAAGAGAGGTGAGATCTGGTGGTGTTACATGGGGTGTTTTGATGATATATTCTGATGATATTTTGATGATATATTCGGGGTGCTGGTGGATGAAAAGCTGGACATGAGCCAGTAATGTGCGCTGGCAGCCCAGAAGGCCAACCGTACTCTGGGCTGCATCAAAAGAAGCGTGGCCAGCAGG
>NW_009259687.1:127095-135365 GCF_000687185.1 Egretta garzetta | reverse complement strand
ATTCTATGATTCTATGATTCTATGATTCTTATTAAAATGAACAGGGCTAAGCTGTCTCATGTTCTCAGGATCCTTGGGATGTTACCCAGATGAGTAGCAGCCTCTTTGGCCAAAGTTCTGGATGCCACAGTTTCATCCTATGACACTGTGCATGCCACATCTGTCTGCACTGTCTAGAGGTTTAGACAGTATTTGTACATGGATAAAACAAAAGTCTTGGGGCCAGGGGTGAGCAGAACTCTGAGAAAGTCAATTTGACAAGCGAGGGTTGATCTCCTCATCCTACCCAACTGGGTTGCTTAGACATGAGAGGTGCTGCTGTGAGTGCTCAGCACCAAAAAGGGAGGCTCGCAGAGCCTTCTGTTAGGTGCTTGTGCAGGAGAAGGGGCTTTCTTAATCCTCCTATTGCTATATGCTGGTTACAAGATAGTAAGGTGAGTTAAGATGACATAAGAACATCATTGAGTTTTAATGAATTTGGAAGTCATAGCACAAAAAGGGTGTCTTGGAGAGGAAATTGTTGTAACTGCTAGGAACAGAAGTGGGAAGATGATTTTCCTTCTGAATGGCGACATTTTCAAATGCAGCATCCCAGTTTCATTTCACTGTATTCCTGTTCTGCTGAGGTATTTATTTGTGCATCAGAGAGCAGTAATATCGAGCAGATTGCGAAGTCAAGCAAGAAGGACTTAGACAAGATGCTGGGGCTGCTGCTTCCAGCACAGAGAAGATGTTAGCTGAGTTCCTAACAAGGCCAGTTGTGGATTACAGGAGCAATCCAAGGGCTGAAAGAAAACAAGTCCTCAGAAATTACCAAAGTCACCAAAACAGCAAAACATTGTGCTACAGCATTAGAAATCAAGGCCTTCTATAACATCATCTCCACCTATACATAGCTACCCAAACCAGCACATCCACCCTGCTAGTGTAGGCTGGGACTGAGACCTTGTGTACATCTCAGCTCTTATTCCCTCCAGTGCACATAAGTGTGGAGAATCCTGGCACTACTGGAAAACTGCAAGATGAGTAAGACCCACAGGAGGGAGACCATGAGTGTAGTGCTGGTCCTAGCCTCCAGCCCAGGGTGCCTACAGCAGGTTGCCCCAAGTCTGCCAGCTCTTACATACGCTTACCTGACAGCCACATGAATGGATGGCAAAATGCTTACCTTGCCCCATCATCAGGGCATAGCCGAAAGCAATTGGTAACTGGTCCAGTGGATATAAAATAACAAATGACAAAGGAGAAGTCTGTTCCAGTATGGCAACTCCCAGGTGGTACAGCTTCATTAAAGTTAATTTTATTAAATAGCTGCTGGAGGATTACCCAAATGGTGGTGAAGCTTCTCCTTCTAACACAGGCTAAAGAGTCATACAAGTTTAAGAATCCTGAAAATACGGATCCTCTTCCTTCCCCTTGTGATTATTGTTGCTGGCAGGAGGATGTTAAATGCATACCACCACTTGCTGAGTATGAAGGAACCCTGTAACCCAGGACCCAACTGTTCTGCAAGAGACGCCCTACAATCCAGCGTTCCTGCAAAGTCCCAAACTTCCTTCAAGTTTTCCACCAAAACACATGATTTGTGAGAACAAGTGCCAGATACTTTCAAGAAGTAGTAGTCGTGGAGCTGCTGGACTCTCCTAGAATCCAGTGGGTATCATCTTATCTATCCCAGTTATACTTGCTGCTGCTGAGGAACCCGTGGCTGGCCCCAGAGGTGAGCCAGCTTGGATGGGGGAAAGGTTAGGTGAGCTCAGACACTGGGAGAGACCAGAGACCCCAGGGCAGTCAAAATGTGGCCTGTTAAGTGACTACACAGGTAGTGAGTCCTGCCCCATGGTTGTCAGTAGCAGATGCCATCACCCAGTATCTGAAACTGTCAAGTAAGGTGCCTCATTGCAGCTGAATAGATCGTGTTCCACTGAGACTGTAAACTTCAAGAAATTTGCAGGCAGAGCGTGCTATTTTTTTTGTTTCCCTGCAGCCACCTCTATAGAAAGGGACTCTCTTGTGTACGGAAAGAGACTCTTTCATTTGCTGTTGCTATGTTCTGCATCCATGCAGACGTGCAGTAGTCCCCCACGCACCACTGGCATTTCAGCTCTGACGCAGGGTCTCTTTTCAGCAGGGAGCTGAATGCCACACTCTTGCTTCGAGGTTTTCTTGACACTTATGAGTCATTTGTCCTTCGCTGACCTCCATGAGGGAATCTAGCCGACCAGGCTGTGCTAGCAAAGCCATCAGCCTCCAGAAAGTAAAAGCTGCACCCGTTCAAGAGAAACACTCCTGCCTCTAGTTGTGAAACTCTCTGCTAGAATCAGTATCTTCCCCCACCACCAAGAAAGCAATCAAGGAATGGATCTAGTGTTGTTAACCCATCTCATCCCTTTCTGATCCCGAGTGGATTCATGGTCATCTCCCAGCATGGACAGATGGAAACAACGGCTTCTTCTTGGCTCCTTTTTCTCTCTTCCCAAGTATTCTTTTACATTTTACAAGCTTTCACCAAGACACGGGGAATATCTCAGACCAGATCATATCATGGTTATTGTGGCCTTTCACCTAGGACTGTCCAGCCTTAGCCTGGGCAGGCTTAAACCCAGGAGCCACCACTCAGACCAGCAAACCCCCACCACCACCCCATGTCCCGACGCCACTGGGCTGCCCATGGGGCCGCTGCCAGGGTAGGTCAGCCTTGACCATTGCGTATGCCCGGCCAAAGGCAGTATGCTCCACTGGCTGAGCCCATGCCCTCTCTATGTCCCATCCTTGTGGCACTGGGACAGGAGCCATTATGCTCCACAAAGCCCTTTTTCCCCCCATCCGAGGCTATTCCTAAATTCTCCAGTGTCTGCAGACATTGCATAGCGCAGAATCTCTCCCATGCCAGCCTCCCTCTGACCTGGTGACTGGTACCACAGCCTTTTGTTTGGTACCAAAGGACATGGCTGCAGAGAAGGAAGATAAAGTCCTGGCAGTGGCACATCTCCCCTTCGTCAGGAGAACCCAGGGAATTTGCCAAGAGACAAATGAGTCCTAGGCACCTGGCAGCCAGCTGAGCAGATGAGTCATTCGGGGAGCTGGGGCTAACAAGAGCTACGTGCATATTTAATGCATCCCAGGGTTCCTGCCTGCTTTCAAATTGTGCACGGATGTTTGTTGAAGCTCTGGGGATGTTGGAGCCTCAGAGACACAATTCAGCCTCCTGAAAGTAGGAGAAGTTTGACTTAGATACTTATCTCAGCGCATTTGCGTCATAAACATCTCTGCTGTGCTCAGGCATTAAACACTCCAGGCTGGGAATGTCTTGGAGAGAGACAGAATGACCTTTCTGGCAGTGGATGGTCCTACAGAGATCCACTGCTGCTTCATCACTCGCCCCATAAATGTGGTAGCAATTCAGCCAGGAGGCCTCAGATGCTCTGGTAAGAGGCACAGCTCCCTCTGCCCCCCATGCACGAGGCTGGGACTCTCAGTGGAGATGAAAGCCCTGGAGCAGGTGGTTGAATGTGGGGAATACCCCTGAGAGCGGCAACCCCACAGACAGAGGAGCTGATGTCAGGGCAAAGGGGGAATGTGGATGCAGGGGTGGTCTGAGATTTGTCTTCTCTATTGCACAAGCATTGCAGTGGCAGAGTTCAGAGCTGAAGGGAGCAAAATGCTCAGCCTGTACATGCTGCTGCCTGCTGGGATGGAGAGTGCTTGCAAACATTTTTTTTTTCTCTTTTATTTGGGCACAAACACTGGGCAATATGGGTGACTTCCATGCTACGAGATAAGGCGTGCACTAATTTAACAGGAAGAATTTGACACCCAGCACTTAATGGCTAACAAGGAATCCAGCCAGCAGGGAGCTTGTGATCCTGCTTGGCTGTGAAATTCTCCCATGTGGACTCTCTGGTGTGTAATAAGCTGGCTGAGCTCATCCAGCAGAACACAGTGCAGACCTTCACTCAGGTCTCCCTCCGTCCCCTTCCTACACTGCTTCCACAGGTACTGAAGATCCAGTTGTCACAGCACAATCATGAGCTGTGATTCCTTGGGTAAACTAGGTTAAAAAGAAAAGAAAAAAACCCAAACAAAACAAAGTATTTTTAAAATTGCTGCTTGTGATGAGCCTGCAGGTTGGTCTTTCAGAAATAGTCAACACTTTCCATTCTGCGGCAATCTGTGGAGCTCCATGGTACAGACGAGGTCAACACGAAACACTCCCAAAGCAGGAGGGCTGAAATCCTCCAGCATGTGTTTAAAAATAAACAAAGTACACTTCCCTTTTGTAATGCATAGTGCATAATTACCTGGTGGAACTCATTGCCGCAGGACCATGTGGAGGACAAAAATATAAGCAGGCTTCTGTGCACGGGCATTATATACAGCAAGTCTTGTCAAACTGAGGATGGTTAATGCTTCATCTCAGGGTATCTGTTCACTGGCCACACCACCCTCTTGGATTTTTACTTCTGTTGTCTAATTTAAACCTCCCAAGCCACAGATTGTGGTTGTTGGTTACTGTCTCACTGTCTTCCACTGTTGAGAAGAGGTTGAGTCTGTCATCTTTGTACCTCACCATGAAGCAGCTGTAGATTGCTATCAGTTCATCCCTTAGACCCCACTGTTGAGACAGCTTCTCCATAAGTCCCAACCTTACCAACTTCCAGAGGATCCTGTGCATTGAGTCCAACTAAGCCTCGCTCCTCAAGAAGGCAGAAGGTTCCCAGTAGAGCTGTTGTCATCTCCTGCCTCTGCACCACACAGTGGTCTGTGCCTGCGGTTCCTGACTGCAAGAAGAGGCTGCAAGATTGATCCCAGGAACCACACACCTTTGGAAAAAGCAGTGAGCGAAACTCATCACCATGCATCACTGGAAAAATCCCTTCATGTGGGATGCTGGTGAGAAGTCTGCAAGGGGAGGATGCAGACCAGCACCGTTAGCCTATGTCAAGCTGCTTTCTGAGATGCAAGCTGAGGTCTCAACATGGCATTGAGATCCATCAGTGCTGCAGCTCTCAGGGGAAATCCACTCTTTAAGTTACCCTTGGTGCTTTATAGTGATGCCTGTTTTACTACAGATGAATCAGGGAAGAATGAAGTACAGCAGGCTTATTAGCATTTCTTTAATTGGTAACAGAACAAAAGTATTTTAACTTTTACTGATTATTTCACATAGAAAATATTGGAATGATGTATCAGATGGTTTTGTGTCCGTTTTGCTCTGTTTTATTTCCATGTAAAAATATACATCTGGTACACAAGATTAAAAAAAATAGATTTTTGCAACAAAATAAGTGCTTTGAGCACTAAAAATTCACTTGTGCACTTTAATGTTGGCCTAAATATTTACATTTTTTAGCCACAACCTCCCTACCCCAAAAGTGGGCAAACCCCAGATTATAAATATCAGCTGTGCCTAGTATACAAAACTTTCCCAGAAAAAGGACAGGAAACACAAACGTAAAAATGCTGTGGCTCAGACAATTTGATTTTAACTTCCCAAAAACAGTAAAAAAAGAAAAAAAAAGATGTCAACTCTTGTCAAAAGAAAAATGGCACAGGGAACACAACACTAGTTTATCGGGCATTGCAAGCAGAAGGGGAAGAAATTTTGAGGTGTGATACCTTTCAGGGGAATAGTGGCACAGACCAGGTAGCAATAGTGTCCTTTCAAAAGGTCAAAAAGGTTCAAGAAAGACTGTTCCTGCCTTTTTGGAAGAACAGGGTAGATTAGATGTCTCCTGAAGTCCTTCTCCACCTGATTTACTATGCTGTAGGGTTGGATAATGGAAACCCAACAATTTCTACAGCCAGCATCTGCTGATCTTGAGCCAAGACAACATGTCAGGAAATGCTGACGTGCTGAAAATGTTGTTTCCCCCACTTTCTGAGTCTTTCTCAGGTAGACTGTGCTGATCACACTGAAAAGTGGCCTAGTTCACCTCCTCTCTCATGGGGCCGCCTTGCCATTAGTCCAAGCAGTGTTGGATGCATCTTAGAACATTGTGAAGTCCCCTCAGCCAAGTGTGAAAAATCCCTTGGGGAGAAAAAGGGTCCCTTTGGTAAAGCATGACTTAGGGCAGAAGAAGAGACGTTCATAGCTCATGGTTAGAAACAGTACATCAGCAACTAACCACATGAAGGCAGTTGGGATCAAATGTCACCAGCTTTGCAGAGCTGATCTCAGATGTTATCATAAACCCACTGCACCGGGGAAAGGTAACAGGCATTGCTCGGTAGCCAAGGTCACGCCTGCTCACGGGGCAGGAATCACTAATAAAACATTTGGAAATCAGTGTAGCCGAGGACAAAACAAGAGGAAAGGTAGCTGAAGGGATGTTATCAGACATGGGATTGAGTCTTAGAAACCAGAGTGTGCAAAAGTCAACCAAGCTTGCCTTGTTCTCCAGTAAGTCAGTGGCTTTCTAAGACAGGAACCATACAACAGAGGCTGGGATCTATTAAAAAAAAAATATATATCTGATGCTTGGCAAGCTTAGAATTTGGCCCTGGCCTGAAGAGGCTCTTCTGCAGTGTTCATAGTTCATTGAGTTGAAATGCCCAGAGCGGGTCCTTGGGAAGAGGTCTCCCACCACAGGATGTCTTGTCCCATTGGACTCCGAATGAGCCAGCTGAGTTCGCCTGCCAAAATGTTTCAGTGGCAGATTCGTTCTGTCATTTCTTTCTGCATCGAAGGGGGAGAGAAGAGAAAGAAACAGTAAGTGCAAAAGGCAGGTTTTAGTAGGGTGACATGTCAGGCAGTTTGGTAGGTGTCCAAAACCAACCCAAGGAAGCGACCGTGGGAGTCTTGGGGAGCATCCCTCTATTTCCCACGCCAGCCTCCTGAGAACTGCTCTGCCTCAGCAGCTCCTTCCTGGCGTCCTCCTTGGTCTCTGTGGCACAAGGTTATTTTGGCCGTGCCCTAGCTTTGCGAGCGAGTCCAAGGGAAGAGCATTGGCTGAGATGTTGAAAGATGCAGGTCCTGCCTCTGACTTGGCCACAGAGCAGCCAGGTGGTGCCACTCTCAGAGCCCCTGTTTGTGACTGCTTAGGGAGGTGGGACAGGGAGCTGCTTCTCAGAGCTGCCGGCTCTCACTCCGGGAAGTGACAACAGCTCACCCGAAGGACCTGTGGTTTTGGCAAGGGATCCCGTGGTCACGCTGCAAGACAAATGAGTGCTAATAATAGAGGGCCACAGGAAACCTCCTGCAAGAGCGAGCTCTGTTTAGGCTGACTCTTTTCTTTCGCCAGGATGGCGTTGTGCCAGCTGCATTATAGGAAGGTGCCCAGCTTTCAACTGGTGGAAGATGGTTTTTGTCCTTGCCTTGCGGAGCTCAACTAATGGCTTGCAAATCATCTACACCGCTGCAGCAAGGCAAGTCTCTGGCTCGTGAGGTCCATGGCTTCTGAATCTGCATATGCACACAGACCCTTTCACACTCCCAAAATAGATCTGAAGTAGGACTGGTCTGCAGAGAAAGAAGGATGCAACTCTGGAAAAAGAAGAACTAGGAAAGTAGGATGACCCTTGAGTAACCCTATAAAAGGCCCTTTAGTCCTATAACGAAGGGGGACAGAAGCTGCAAGCTCAGCTCTTCAGTGCTAAGGGCTTTGTTTTTAAAATCTGCCATGGGAAGTGGCAGAGAAGGCTTCTCTGTAGGAGTAACATGCAAAATGACTCAAGTGTAGAACCCTGCCATCAAATGAAAAGCCGATGCTCTGCCACAAAATCATGTTGCAAACAGGAAGTGTTTGCAAACATCCCAGAAGGAGAAAGAAGAGGGCGGTGGGAACACTGTGAACAGCCTCTTGCAACACATCCAGCCCACCCCACTAGCACAGCACCACGCACAAAGGCAGCCTGATCAGGATGGGTTGGGGCGGCCAGTGGACTGCCAAGCCGCTGTGAGCTCCTCAGGCTGGGCCCAAATGTGCAAGGCATTCATCACACTCTGGAAATCCCCACAGCTCTGCCTTAGTACATAACCAGCTGGACCTCTGCCAATGCTGCTGCCCAGCACCACGACCCGGCCTTCTCAAGGAAGCAAGTGCACAGCTTCCCTCCGCCCCCATATTTCTTGGTTTGTTAAGAGAGTGAATCGCTGCCTTTCACTAGTTCTGCCTGTACAAAGGATCTGTCTCATTCTCAGCTCCCAAGATTTGCTGCTAAGAAATCACATCCCAAAGAAGCTTGACAAAAGGGAAACTGAGGCAGAAAGGGAGATTCAGCAAGAGGCAGGCTTGGAAACCAAGAACTCCTTCATCCCACAATCCCTG
>NW_009259687.1:124631-127038 GCF_000687185.1 Egretta garzetta | reverse complement strand
CCAGGCTCACGGGAGCTCACTGGAAAGCCTGTGGGATGTGCATGAAAAAACTTTCCTGCCTGCAGCAGAGAGAAATGCTGTTGGAAGCGACTGGATCAATCCTAACCCATGCAGACTTTGGGACTGATGGCAGTGTCAAGCTGCAGCCTCCCTTGGGTAACAGCATGGCCAGAAGGACCACTTTCAGTTTTTGAAATTTGTTCACAAGCTGCAGCAACTTGTCCCTCCCTCCTCAACTTGGCATTGCATCCTGAATATAACCATCCTCCAGTTGCAGGACACTCCCATACACACCTACAGCAAGTCGTTGCCCTCAGGAGGTCTCCCATGTGGTTGGGTCTGCTTGGGGCTTGGATGCCAGGCAATGGGCACACCAGAAATGAGGCACAGATAGACCAGAGGTAAATGTGTCTCATTTCCTTGTAGTTTAACCCTGGTTGCATCACACAGGAAACTGTTCATCTGAGATTCATCCAGACCCATAAATCATCTCATGTTGCATGTGAGTCAGTGGCACTGAAAGCCTATTTAGCAATGTCATCTTCTGCTTTGGCTATTAGGTGCTAATTATTTACATTAGCAAGCATCAGTCAAAGGAGATGACACCATTATGGGCTGCATATCAATGTTCAAGAAGTTTGTCACGAAGAGCAGTGGTGAGGAAGACTAACAGAGGACAGAGTGACGCTGAGCTGCCATTTTCTGGAGCTGAGGGCCATTGTGATAATATAGGTCACAATCAAACTCTACAAAATAATTAATGTAGATGCTGTTGCTATTCGGGTCTCCCCCAATGAGATCATCGTCTCTCCATCCCCCCAAATCATGATCAGAGCAGACAGGCAGCAAATTGATGGAGACGAATGAAAGCAGAGGAGTAAAGTGCTCAGAACTTAGGGGCAGGGGCATTCCCCACCCCCAGATACTCCTAAACAGGCAGCTCATGCTGGGACTTTTCTCAGCTCTTTATCTCTCTGAGATTAGATCCTCTTGGTCTTCCCTGGCTCTGTGCTGCTGGGTATGGCCTTTACTGCAACCCAGCCCTTAACACAGCGTGCTAACTACTGGGTTCCCTACTAATTCTTCTCCCCATTGCAACATGTCCTTCCTAGGTCAGACGAGCTCAACCTTGCATGTGACACACTTGCTTCTCTTACAAAACTATGTGCATTTTCTAGTTTATGTGCCCGGGCTGTCTGGCCTCTGCTTCCCACCAGTCCTGCTGTTTTCAAGGACTCTCGCTCTCTGCCTGGCTAATTGCTTCCCAAAGGAGGCTGCAGAGAAGCTTGGAGCTCTGGCAAGGCCTCTCCAGCTTGGCCTCTATAGCTGTTGTCTGGAGCTGCATGTCCTGTTGGGGCTTGCCTTCCTGCAGCCTCATTGTAATTCACACGAGGATCTCAAGCAGGGTCCTTATTCCACTAATAGGAAAACTTAAGGCTGTGGAGAGGAGATTTGGGCTCAAATCTGACCCCTGAAAGCCATGTGGACACGACTGGCTGGCAACATTTTGATGTGCAAATTGCATTAGTGCTACCAAGACTGTATAGAGGGACGCTGTGTTACGGGGGTCCTGAGGATACTGAAGAGAGATTCATAGACACGCCAGCAGAGGCAAAGTTTAAGGAGGATTTTGAAAGGGTAAAGGGTTTCCTCGGTGTTGCTGGGAAGTTCTGTCTCAGAGCACTAAGGCTGACGGTTACAGGACAGAAAACATGGGTGTGCTTCTGAGTTAGGGTGGCTGAAAGAGCCCAGAGAGGGTGACAGCACTGCTCAGAGTCCAGCCCCCACCTGAATCTACCTGGGCTGTGTTCAGTCCAGGCCACTCTCACCCGCTCCACCTCCCCATCCCTGGGGCATCCTTACCAAAGGCTCCAGCTCCCGATGGTCAACGAGGCTGAACTCCCTGATGAAGTAGTAAAAGTGCTTGTAGCAGGTGTTGACGTGAGCCTCAGCACCCATGTTGATGATGCTGTCAAAGTGGTGGATGTAGACATGGACAAAGACACGGAAGAGGCGGGTGAGGATCTTAGTGCAAACTTGCTGGAACTGCTTGGGGAAGGGAACACCTGCAAAGCAGAAGCAAGTTGGAAGCCATTTGACCATTTCCACATAAAACCAGCTAGCATTTAAATGTCACTGTCACCTTTAACAGGCAGCCATGGATGATGAGGAAGGACTGCCTTGGCTAATGTCAAGAGTGACAGCTACAGCAGGGCAATGTGCCATCTAGCTCTCCCCACATACGTCCTCATTGCCCAACCAGCAAGTTCACACAGGCATGGTCTAAGGATTTGGGGAGTTGCCCTAGAAAAGAAAATTTCTCATCCAGTGGAGGATCTCTCCACATCTGGCTCTATCCAGAGCAACCTGGCAGAGGATCCTTCTGCCCTCTCTCCCTGCCTTTCCC
>NW_009259687.1:120584-124620 GCF_000687185.1 Egretta garzetta | reverse complement strand
CTGCACAGGCACAGCATAAGTCAAGTTGTATTTATCCAGGTCCATGAGCAAAACTAAACCTCCTCCCAGCAGAAAAAGATACCTTCCCCAGTCCTCTGAATCAAAAGCATGGTTCATACTGTTTTCCTTCATCCACACACCCTCAAACATCACTTCTGATGCCTCAACAGAAACAGGTGGGGTTTCAACTTTTTTTCCTCATCCTTGTTTCAAACAAATGTGTCATTAAAACAGGAAGAAAACTGCCCATCTTGATGATGCTTAGGTTGCAATTTCGTTGCACCTGTATGGTGCTTCCTCCTGAGATATGCTCCCAGGTTGTTCAAGAAGAGGACCCACCACCCATTGCTCTATACTTTTAGCCCTGTCCCACACAAGGACACAATTTCATACTCCAAATTTCCATCCTTGTCTAAATGCACTGCTATCACAGTGAAAATCTGAGAGGTGTGATACAGTCAGTGTCAGCAAGCTTGGGGTAACTCTCTAAAGGAACTTGGCTTTGAAACTCTGAACATATTTTTTGGGAGGAGAAAAATGAAACAACTGGAATTTGTTTGCCTGATGCTTCTTCCTCTCCCCTGAGCAATTCAATGCAAATTTGCAAAGAACAAAATAAAAACCTCCCTTCCCACGGTTGTACCAGCCTCCTCCCTTAGCTGCTTATTAATGCAGCACATAACCTCTTAAAAATCTTTCCAGATAATTTCCACTCAACCGTGGCCAGCTCACACATTTTGCGCTGTGGAAAGCATCAGCAAACCTCTTAGCTAAAAAAATTAAAAATTGTAATTTTATCTTTGAATCTTTCTCAGCAGCCTCGCTAGGCAATTAAACTGTTTTTCCCAAAGGCTCCTGGCAGTTCTGTTTCCCAGCAGCAGCGCCATGCCCCTCTTCTCCGTGGGTGGCAAGCGTGAAGGATCTGTCCTTCCAATGTCATGCGTGGAGCCTGTGTTTTCAATGGCCAGGGTGCGGCAGGTGCTGGGTTCGGTATCGCAGCACTCGTAACAGAAAATGATCTTTGGTCTAAACCAGAGCCACCCTCAGCCCAGCCCACTCTCGCTTTGCTTCGTGCACAGCGCGGGTGCGGCGGGCAGGGCAGGAGCACGTGTGCCCGGGCCACGGGTGGATGTCCCAGCCACCACTCGGGGGAGGACACGTATCTCGGCTCAGCGTCACGCGAGCACAGGGAGGTGGCTCTGGGACGGATCCACGGCCGCTGTGCTACGTAACCACGAGCGCGCTGCAGCCCCAGGGCTGCCCCCACAGCAGGGACCTCGGCACGACCCGTTTCGCTGCCAGCCCTGACAGATCCCGCTAGGACTTTCTGGGAAAGGTGTTCACATCTGGCAAAGTACAACCAGGCTCTCCCCATGCCAGCAGCTTAGAGATGGTACTGGAGTTCCGCTTCTGCCCGGCACCCTTGGCTGCAGAGCTCTCCTTGCCTGCCAGTCTGACAAGGGCAGGGATCAGAGAGAGATCTCCGGGGCTCCCTGCAGCTGGGAGGGACACGGTGCTTTGTCAATGGCTTTTTGCACTTGGTGAGAATTTACCGAGCAAATACAAGCTGTAATCACCCATCTGGGGACTCAGGCATGCTGTTAGGGTGGCCCCTGCAGACCAGCTTTGAAGAACTAGTCAAGAAACATTTTTTTTAATAAAGAAAAATTCATCACAGTAGGTAATTTCTGATGAGCGTACATTGCCGGGCCCTGGCTGGGGAATACACACTGTTCTGAACAGCCTGTCTCCCTGGGACTAGGGGTGAGCAGTCGCTGCCGGGAGCTCAGCAAGGTGCCAGCAGGCAGACAGCAACGCATTTTTTGCCTCCAGTTTGTCCCTCGTCCCACTCGCCTAGTGCCTCCTCCAGTCAAAGTAGGCAGTGAGGAAGAAATGAGACCTGACCAGCCACTGGGAGTTTATCACCAAACTGCGAAGAGCGATCGTGAAGGAAAGCAGCAAACCTCTACCCAGTCCTGAGCTGAGAAAGAAATAAGATCAGACAGTGAACAGCAGATCAAAAGGATCTCAGTCAGACTCACGGGGCTGATAGCATCTGTGCTCCAGATACTGCTGTTAGATGAGCCACCTCCAGAGATGGCAGATGGTGACAAGTGGCTTTCCACTGCTTTTGTCCTGAGGTGAGCCAGGAACCATCTTGTCCTATAAATCAGTTACCAGCAAGTCTGCATGGACATGCTGGCAGCTGAGACTTAACGGGCAGGCACCTCCAGCTACATCCCGATTCTCCAAAAGCAGCACTTGCATCAGGGAACAGAGATATAGCATAAATCATAGAATAGTTTGGGTTGGAAGGGACCTTCAAAGGTCATCTAGTCCAAATCCCGTGGCCATCAGCAGCTATGGGAGCTGCTATCCTATACCTAATGATGCTTGGACCTTCAAGTACCCTTCTGGGCTGCCCCACCACTGGGCTTTCACATGAACCCAGCAGCAGCAGCAGCTCCCGGGAGATGAAGCTGGGCTGCTCTTCTTTGTGCCCATCACAAGGTGTCAGTGTGTGGCCACCCCCTCCAGGCACGGCCGGGCTGTAGTGGTGGCTGGCTGTCACTAATGGACTTCTGCAGGTCACCCCTTGCCCTAGCATGTCATGACACCACTACCTGCTATGGTCCTTTGGGCCCAGGGGTCACTGGGGTCCAGCTCTTTCTCCCCACATCACCCCTCTCACTTGCACGCATGCCGGGGGAGGCACGGGCAGCCCCAGCAGCACAGGACACAACTCTGGGCTGTCGGGTCCTGATTTTTCTCCCCATGCTGCAGCCACCTCTTGCACCTCCTGTGCCAGGACCTTCAATACAGGCTGCGGGTGCTTGACCGGACCCTGCGTCTGGCGGGGGGCCTGCGCCAGCTGATCAAAGCACTTCCCCGCGGGAAGGAAGCAGGGCGGATATCTGATAAGGAGGTTGCCTCCGCCAGCAGCAGTCCTGCCTCGCTGCTGGTCTCCAGTGACTTGGAAAGCAACCCACAGCAGCCCCAGCAGGCACTGGCCACGCTGGCGAGGAGCTGGAGAAATTACCCATCCCCTTGCCCAGAGCTTAAAGGAAAGGGCTCTCCAGCAAAGGCTGCATCTGGCCAACCCAGGGAGAGCAGCAGAAAGATCTGGCATAAATACAGCTTGCCCTGGGTCACGGCTGCTGGCGCGGCGGATGTCCAGCAGACGACACATGTGACATCCTCTCCAGCACACGAGGGGACACAACGAGAGCAGGCTGTCCCTCCTCCCTGCAGCCAGGCAGGCACTGCAGCCAGCACATCCCAGCAAGGGGAAAGCCCTGGGACAGGGATCTCTGCACTGGCTACACACCTATCCTGCCCCTGCAGATGTTTAGCTTTAAACTGAACAGCCGGGCCCCTGTACGTTCACATCAAAGCCATCCTGGCTGCTAGGAGGGGTCACTGCAACAGCAAGCAGGGAGCAACGGGGCCCATTCCCCAAATGTGCGGGACAGCAGGGTGCTCCCGCCGTGGCTCCCACCTCCCTGCCAGGCTGGGCCAGGCAGAGCTGTGCTACAGAGCGAGCCCGTTAATGGCCAACGCGCCCATAAGCAGCACTTGGGAACGGAGCAGTGGCGGCTCTTGCTTGGGGGATTTTCTCCATCTCTCAGATGGTGCATGGTGGCATGAAGCAGCAGGAGTAGCAGCTTGGTGAGACAAAGGGATGAGGCTGGGGGGACTGACCCTGCGTGGCTGAGATGAGCCATTAGCAGGAGCGTGGCAGGCCAGGGGAAAGTCAGGATGGAGCCCCACGTTTTGACAAACCACCCTGGCAGGGTGATGTTTCTTGGGTCTGCTTCACCCTCCCCAGCCCTACACACACACAGCAGCCCAGCAACGCCATCCCAGCATGTCCCACTGACGCTGGTCCCAGCTGCTGCAAGGGACAGCAGAACACCACAAAACCCATCGGGGCTGATTTAAAGGCGTTGAAGTTACCTTTACATTTAAATCGCTGGTGCTCACCGCCCAGCAACCTTGGAGGACGCAGCAGCAAACCCATAATCTAGCCCCTCTC
>NW_009259687.1:101663-120209 GCF_000687185.1 Egretta garzetta | reverse complement strand
TCTCAGCTGGGCCATGGTAGCATGAAGCAGCAGGAGTAGCAGCTTGGTGAGACAAAGGGATGAGGCTGGTGGGACTGACCCTGCGTGGCTGAGATGAGCCATTAGCAGGAGCGTGGCAGGCCAGGGGAAAGTCAGGATGGAGCCCCACGTTTTGACAAACCACCCTGGCAGGGTGATGTTTCTTGGGTCTGCTTCACCCTCCCCAGCCCTACACACACACAGCAGCCCAGCAACGCCATCCCAGCATGTCCCACTGACGCTGGTCCCAGCTGCTGCAAGGGACAGCAGAACACCACAAAACCCATCGGGGCTGATTTAAAGGCGTTGAAGTTACCTTTACATTTAAATCGCTGGTGCTCACCGCCCAGCAACCTTGGAGGACGCAGCAGCAAACCCATAATCTAGCCCCTCTCTGACTCCTCTTGCGTGATGAGTGATGAAGAGGGGACCACAGGATGCAATGGGAGCTCACTCAAATGCCGGGAAAAAGATGTATACATAAGGTCAGCTCTTTTTCTCCACCCATGATCACAGGCACCCAGACTCCAGACAGCTGGCAGCTGGGAGCATCGCCTGTCCCGGGGCGGAAATGCAGCCCCATCCCAGGAGGAGTGGAGCAGAGCAGCCATCCACAGTGGTGGAAGAGGGAAAACCTCCAAGCCAGGGCAAAAGCTGTAAGTTCAGGGCAGGTTTAGGCTAGACATTAGGAAAAACGTCTTCACAGAAAGGGTTGTCAGACTCTGCAATGGGCTGCCCAGGGAGGTGGTTGAGTCCCCATCCCTGGAGGTATTTAAAAGAAGGATAGATGAGGTGCTTAGGGACATGGTTTAGTGGTGGGATGGCAGGGTTAGGTTAAAGGTTGGACTCGATGATCTTAAAGGTCTTTTCCAACCAAAGCGATTCTATGATTCTATACAGCAGGTACAATTGCGCTCACTGCAACGCAGCCAGGGCACTGCTGAGTGGTGTGGCCCACAGCCCTGAAATCAGTTAGCGCCTTCAGTTTATCTTGTATGTTTTGCTTGAAAACCCCAAAATGTGATTTAATGCTCTGAAAAAATCTGGTTTCCCCACTCTGTGCTGATTGCTTCGAAACATAAGGAAACCATGTGGGACCCGGTGTGAAAGGAAATGAAAATGAAAGGTAACAAAGTGCCTGCACTTACAGTAAGGGACTGCGAATGGCTTTTGGATCTTTCCTGCCATCTCTCCCACCCCTAACCCTCATGTTAATTTTTTCATGATGAAGCAGTACTGGGAAGCTCTTTTTCCTTCTTGGCAATTGTATTTTTTCCTCTGCAAAAGCAGTAATTCAATGAACTACGTGATGAATTATTGTTGTTGTTATTATTTCTCAATTCCATTCTGGCCACTGTGGTGTTCAGTGATTCATTTTTTCCTAAAAATAATTCTTTAAAGACCCATTTAAAACTAATGGCATGATGGCAGCTGCAAGCTGGTGTGGTGTTAATTTTGGAAGAAAATAGGCAGGAAAAAAAAAAGACAAATCATGTAAAAAATAGCCAGCTGGGAGAACAGCAATAATTAGCTGAATTCTGAACATTTTTCTCCTGTTGTTATGGGGGGAAAGTATCAGATAATTTCACACCAAGTTTTCTCTGTTTTTTATAATTGTTTTGAGACCACGCTTGGATGGCAGAGCTTGAGTTTTGAAAAGCTTTCCAAGAACTGTTCCAAAATCTCCTGTGACTGATGCTCTTTAGAGCTGCAGGCGCATTTGGCAGAGAGCACAGGGCGTTTCCGGTGCTGGGTCTGGTCCAAACCCCGCGCCCACGCCGATGTGATAACGGAGAGGTTTCAGCAGCCGCCATGGTGCTGATGCAGGGCGCGGGGCCCTGTGCAACCCGCAGCCTGGTGGTGCTGAGCTGACTGGTGCAGGCACAGCCGACTGCCACAGGCCCTGCAAACCCCATCCACCCAGCCCCTCCCCAGGGCGCTACTGCCTGGCAGCAGCTCCCTAAAACCAGGCACCATGGGGCAGAACGATTACCGGGAGGAGCCGATATTTTCCAGGTGGTCATTTGTTCATGTGGCCACTCACTGAAGAAATCTAGCGATATAGTTTTACCAGCTGGTAAAAAGACACCTGTAAAATCATTTATTCTTCTCCCTGCAGGGGAACAATGCTTATTCTCCGTTTAAATGTATTTTTCAGGACAGCTAGATTGGTTGGAAGAGTGGAAGCAGAGCGCTAGCACATGCAAACTGATACGGGCCATCTGGGAAAGCTGCTGCTGCTATAGATTTATAGCGATCAGCTTGGCATGGCTCTCCTCATGCAGGGATTTGTCTCATCCTGACCAGCAGACAAACAGGTTTCCACTCCAGAGGAAGGATTATGAAGCAAAGCCTTTAAGTGGGACCGAGCCCTGCAGGTGGATTTCCCCCGGGATGGGGAAGACGCAGCATCTCCCCCCACCCCTTGCTGTGGCACGCAGAGGGCTTGGCAGCCCCCCCAGCCCCATTAAACCACATTAAATCATCCCCCAGGATGGGCAAGATGCAGCATCTGCCCCCACCCCTTGCTGTGCTACGCAGAGGGCTTGGCAGCCCCCTCCCAGCCCCATTAAACCACATTAAACCATAGGGATTTTCTTCTGCTGTAAGCATGCCCTCCGAGGGCTGCGGTCCTGCTGGTTAACTCTGCCAGGTCACAAGCTGTCTGCTGGCATCGGGCTCCCCTGTTGCCGTTTCGGATGTCAGCTGCCCCTCCGGCCTCACTGCAGAGCCGGCACAAGCTCTGCATCACAGTTTGGCTAAACCGACGGTGTTTGTCACCGGAGTCGCTCTGCTCCCCTCCCTCCCTCCCTGGGTGCAAATTAGCCCAGCTCTGCTCTGGTTGCTGGGTTTGCACCCGTTGACCTCAGCCAAGGTCTCTCCCGTGATGCCAAAGGACCCCATACACCCACCAGCCAGTGAACCATCTCTGCTCATTTCCAGCTGAGCCTCTCACCCCGGGGTGAAGGATTTCCCCACTCTCACCTTCTTAAAGGTCTTTTCCAACCTAAACGGTTCTATGATTCTGTAGCTGGCTGAATATGAGCCAGCAGTATTCCCAGGTGGCCAAGAAGGCCAATGGCACCCTGGCTTGTATCAGGAATAGCGTGGCCATCGGGAGCAGGGAAGTCATCCTTCCCCTGTACTCCGCCCTGGTGAGGCCGCACTTTGAAGCCTGGAGAAGAGGAGGCTGAGGGGAGGCCTTATCGCCCTCTACAGCTGCCTGACAGGAGGGGGGAGCCGGGGGGTGTGTGTGGTGTGTGTGTGCTGGGATGGTCTCTTCTGCCAAGTCACAAGCAATAGGACAAGAGGAAATAGCCTCAAGTTGCACCAGGGGAGGTTTAGGTTGGACATTAGGAAAAATTTCTTCCCTGAAAGTGTTGTTAAGCATTGGAATGGGCTGCCCAGGGAAGGGGTTGAGTCCCCACCCCTGGGGGTATTTAAAAGATGGGCAGACGAGGTGCTTAGGGACGTGGTTTAGTGGTGGGATGGCAGTGGTTAACAGTTGGACTTGATGATCTTAAAGCTCTTTTCCAACCTAAACAATTCTATGATTCTATGACCCATGAGATACCTCTTCCTTAACAGTCAGGGCAGCCATGAGCAAGCCCTGTGGAACCACGTGCTGCTTCAGGCTTTGTAGCTGCTAATACTGAAGAGCCTCACAGCGACTCCAAAACGTGACACTTATAATTTACCACCACCACCTCATCAGACTCCTTTCCCCTCCTTTGAACAGCTCACACCTCCCCTGTGTCGTCTCAGTGCCTCGTTCCCCTTCTCCTGGGTCTTTTCCCAAAGGGATGGCTCGTTAGGGGGGAGACTGAGCATCTCTGTTTGCTCGCCCTGGCCGCTGTCCCCAAGCCCTGCGTCACTCCTCACTGCGCCCGTCATCCGGCGCGGCGACAAGGAGCAGCCCGTCAGGAACGGGTGAATGTGGCATTTCCCTTCGGCCAAACACCTCCATCTTCTGAAATGCCAGAGCTGCCAAGCAATTACCGGGCGCGCAAGGCGGGCCAGTGAAAGCGGGGTAACTGGGGACAGACTGACGACAGACTGCCACTGGCTCCCTCCTCCCCCTGCCCACAACAGCAGCCTTTCCTGCGTTTTGAAGTGCGATCTCAGGCTGAGTCCCCTTTTACATGTGCGAGGCCAGAAGCATCAAGACACACCAGCAAGGGGACTGAAGTCACTCGGGGACATGAGGGTGTCCCCCCCCTCCAGAAAGGGGCTTGGAAGAGGGACCCTGTGAATGGCTTTGGAAGAGAAAAAATGTGGGTTTGCCCCACGACTGCCTGCACCCAGCCTGGATCTCACTCAGAACTACCCCCAGCTGAAACGAAAGGAGAAGTGGAAACCATAGACACCAGCCGTCCCTGCTCACGTCGGGATGTGTTGCACCTCAGAGGGAGAAGGGGCAGACACAGGGTGAAGACCAGCAGGGCCATGACGGTACTTGGCTTTTGTGCCTCTGGGGGAGACGTGGGAGAAGGGAGGGTCCCACGATGCCACCCGTCCCCCTGTGGCCGCCTGCTTGCTGCAGCGTTAAGACTCCCTATAGCCCTGGCTCCTCAGAGCAGCTTTCAAGCAGCGTCACATCCCAAATCCTACCTCAAAGGCATGAGATTGGACCAGGACACTCTCCTTTCTGGCCAGAGGGAAAATGGAGTAAATCCACGTCTGCACCCCTGCTTTTAACAGCACACAGAGCTTCTCCTTGGGAACAAAGCCACCTTGGAAAATGGAAGATCCAGCCTGTACCCTGTGGCTGTCTGGGGGGTCACCCCAACCCAGAAGGCTGAAATTAAGAGTTTGGCACAACCAGCCTGCAGGCACTGCCTCCCTCTTGCTCGCAGAGAGCCACGACCCCTCTGAGCCTCCGAGACCCAGAGACTTTCCCCAAAAAGACACACAACTGGATGCTACAGCACAGCCAAACAGGGCTACAACAGGTAGTGGCAGCCAGTAATCCCACACAGACCATTTTCTCCAATGTTTCCCAGCATATTAATGAAAATCCTGAGCCTAAAATGCACAATTTCATATGGCTCTGTCAGATGTGCTGCTTGGGAAAACAAAAAAAGGTCAAGCAGACTTGCAAAGCCAGGTTTTTCCCCCTGAAGCTCCTTAAATCTTCTTTTACATTCAAGCAGCTTTGCATTTCATCTGAAAAGCAACCACTCCAAGGTGCGACCTTCTGGCAGCCCCATGACCCAACACATCAGCTCCAACCCTTGAACTCATCTCCCTAAACTACAAGAAAGCAGCTAAGTAGCGGGGCCAATATCAGCCCCAGGAGCTGCCAGGCGCTGCAGGTTAACAGCAGAGGGGCCAGTTTGCAAGCTGTGTTGCCTTTGGCAGCTGCTGCAAGCTCTTGAGGCCAAACTTTTTGAAGGGACGCATCATATACGCTGGGGGTTGGCATCTGGAAAGGCCAGATCCTGGGTGAGGCATATCTGCTTGGGCGATGCCTCAGCTAAATAGCAAGATGTGATGTGTAATCAGGGCTGAGGTGAGTTAGCAGAGACGGAAAGGAGCTGAGAAGTGGAGCAGCAAGGTGGGACGAGGGTTAGGCCTTGGGAGCATGAACCTGCCTGGAAACCCAGAAAGAAATGGAGGTGAGAAGAGTCAAGAGAAGAGTCAAGAGAAGAGCATGCCACGGGGATGTGATGACCAACTCTAACCAGTCCTGTGGCTCAGGTCCTTGAGGAAGGGCAAGGGAACCGATGACCTACCAGCCCTTGTTTCTCACAGTCACAGAGTATGTGGGAAAAGTTCAAGCACAAAAAAGCACAACATTGTTTTCCACATCCCCTAGGAGCCGGACAAGGAATCCCAAGCACAATTTGCAGGAAGAGGGTGTGCAATGGATACTGAGGAACACCTGTAACAGGAAAGGCTGCGATCCTTGGGGTCGCAAAGTTCAGCAATACCGACCCTGAGGCGCACCAACAGCTTGGGAACCTGTTACAACCCCGGCCTTCCCACAAAGAAGCAGAGCACACTCACCTATCCTGGTGGGGAAGATGTCCTCGTTGTTAATGAGCATCTCAATCCAGTCCATCAGCATACACATGTACTGCGGGGCTGACAGCTTGGTCGGCTTCTTGTATTTGCTATCGTCCTGCCACCTGTACTCATACTTGAGCCCACCCGACATGATGGGGCAGCTCTTCTCCGTGCAGTACTCCGACATGGTGCCGTAGATGAGGTTGATGCGGTTGAAGAAGTCCACCACGTGCACGGCGATCCAGTCATTGATGCTCTCACCTGGAGGCAGCTGCACCACCGCTTTCAGGTCCAGCCCGGACTTGAGGGAGGCCTGGGCTTTCTTGTACAGCTCGAAGCGCTGGGTGCCCGGCTCAAACTTCTTTCGGGGACGAAACGTTTTGTCTTTGTTGAAGACTTGCTTGAGACACAACGCCATGGTGGGCAGGGCCGGCCAGGGTGGGGGCAGAGGCTTGGCGCAACGTAAAACTCAAGGCTGGTGTCTTCAGGAGTGGAGGTTTCTGGGAGGAGAAGGAGAAATTTCGATCAGCTGCAAGCAGCTGCATGCATGGGCTTGCAGGGACGAATTCACATCAGGGTGCTGGCTGGCCCCACTGCTGTGGCAGCGCACAAGGACAGAGATTTGGGGTGAGCTCCTGGCCCTTCTACACTCAAGCGAGGTGACCTGGAGCCACTGTTGCCACCTCACACAGCAGCTCCCAGCACCAGAGAGGGCGAGCGCTGCCACACGTGCCCCGTGCAAAGCTCGATGGCAGATGGAGCCCCTCTTCCCTCAGGAGCACACCAGGAGCTCAGCAGGGTCCAGCAGCCTCTCACCTCCAGGGCTTTTGTCAGTAACCGCTGCCCTAAAGCGAAAGCCACAGTATCAGCAGAGCTCACCAGTCCTGCCAGTCCCAACCTGGTGGCCCTTTCCTCTTCCAGAGAGGGGGAAGCGTCTCTTTCCCAGGGATTTCTCAGGGTGAATAACCCCTGGCCCTGCCACGGTGGCTGGCGAGCAATGCCCCAGGGACCAGCCGGCTGCTGGTTCACACAGCCCCAGCGCCGAGATCAATGGGAAAAGGGGGGACTTATTTTTGTTGTTCTGCTCCATGTGTTTGTTCAAAAGAACAAAACCTGCATCCGAAGAAGGGAAACAACAGCCCAGCACAGCAGCACATCGTGCCAGGATGCGGCCGGCCCTCCAGGCATGCACACAATGCATGCGGGAGCGGTTGGGGTGGCGAGCTGATGCGCCGGGTGACGGGGGTGACTCGGTCTGGAAGTCACGGCTCGGCAAAGCGCTGAGCTCACCCCTTCCTGCCTGAGCTCAGCAGCACAGGCGAGGGCTGCGGTGTTTCCCTTTTTTTTTTTTTTCCCCCTCCTCCCTGAAGCTCCAGTGGCAATACCATCCGCCCCGGGCTGTCCCAGACAGGCTGCAATATGCTTGTGCGTTTAGTTACTTGCACTCACCACCAGTGGTGGTTATGTGAGATCAAAGCCCTCTTGTGCTAAATGTTTTGCTGAGGCTTAGGGAAGAGAAAGTTCTCCAACAGCTTCCCCCTGACAGGAGGAGATGGAGAAAGAGTTAAAAAAAAAAGGAAGAAAAAGATTCACGGAAAGGGGAAGTGACTTACCCAAAGTCACGAGCAGGAGGGAATGGTGCCCAAGCCAAACCTGGATGCACATTCATCATTTAAAAGACAGCTTTCAGCCAAAAGCTTGCTATATAAACCCTGCTCTCTAAACTTAGTCGTGAGCCACAGGCAGATTCTATTTTGCCTAGCAGAGACCAGCTAAACATCTTGCAAGGGAGTCCCCGTGCTGCCCTGAAAGTCCACCCACAGGGGCATCACTGGGAGGCAGCAGGACCTAGTGATCACCCCGAACACCAGCAGGATCTGCCCTGCGGGGATTTCTACACCACAACCAGCATCTGGCTGCAGGGGGAAAACCCTGGTGTGGGTCCAAGTGCAAACCCTGACGTGGTTGCAAACCCTGACATGGGTGCTGTCAGTGCACTAACCACGGCTGGAGCGATGCTTTGCCACCATTACGTAGCTCGCAGCATGGTGGTACCAAACCCTGCCACACTCTGCTGTACCCAGGTACAACCAGACCTGAAACCATATGGTTTTAGGTGCTTTTTGCCCCACGGAGGGGGTCACAGCCATCACACATCGTTACACAGAGTGACTGTAATACCAGGGTATCTGCAAACCTTTCCCAGCTCATGTGGCTGGGTGGGATTTTAACAGCTCCAGCCCGGTTATCCTCATTTATTGCTGAAGGGCAATGACTGGAATGTATTTCCTGGATGCTTTTTCCTCCCCTGCCCCAAGCAGCTGGCTCTGGCCATATCAAAGAGCTTCAAAAAAAGAGCAGCAGCTCTCCAAAATGCCAACCGATGGAGGGAGCCAGAATCGTGTCATGACTCCTACCTGTCCTGAGGGGAAGGGTCTCCTGTACAGCAGCCCCGAGGGAGCCCCACAAAGGCCAAGGGACGCTGGGCACAGCGAGGCTGTAAAGAAAAGCCCTTATCCGGAGCTTCCCACCAGGCTGTCGCATATTCAAGGCACATCCTGTTGATAACACCTCTAAAAAAGGCTTCTTGGGGAGTTTGCTAATCCATAACAGTTTCTAAAATACATACATATACGTACATATAGAACTACTGCAGTGGGGATCCTGATCGAGTAACATAGGAGGTGCCGGGCTTCCCTTTGGGATGAGGCATCCAGCAGGGTCTGCCCGTACGGAGGTAGGCACGAGGGGGCTGAGCAGAGCCTGGCCCTGCAGGCAGCGTGGGAGGGAGGGGGCCAGCAGCGCCTCTGCTGCTTTCCCCCCCCCCGGCCCGAAGCACTTGTCACTATAACTGGCTCTGCCAGCAAGCCAGGACACAGGGCTGCCACCACCAAACCAGGACATGGGGCTGTCCCTGCCCTGCCACTGTCCCTGCCCTCAGGCATGGATTATTTTTCCCCTCTCCTTCTCTCCTGTCACCAGCCAGCGGCACAGGGCTCTGGCTGAAACCTGAAGACCATTCAAATGAGAAAAAGTAAACAGTGGTGCACCTAATGAGAAGTCAGGATTTCCCCATCTGACACTTGGGAGCTTCCCAGGAGGGGGCTGAGGCAGCACCCACTAATCCATCCTGCAGCTCCCTCATCCCCATCCCCTGCCAGTCTGCAACCCCCAACAAAGCCGAGCAGCCCCTTTGCCCAGCACCCAAATAAAACCCAGTGACTGCCGCCCCGCAGGGCTGGACAGGCACCGCGCGGCACCACACCAAGCCTGTGCCCTCGCCCTCTTTGCCGGGTAGATGGAGGATGAACAGCTTGGTTATCCCCTCGTTAGGCCAGACCGATGCCACTGGGTCACACCGTCCCTCTGGGTTAACAGCAATACAAGCGAGGACTGGGATCTAACCCAGGAGGTTTCCCTGGGATTTCGGCGACGCAGGTTGTGCCAACAGACATTTCCCCATGTTGCTGTTTCTGCTGGCCTCAGCCCCATTCACTCGGCTCCAGGAGCTGTTGCTGTTTGCAGGCTCCTCCAGGCGGAGGCCATGTTTGTTCTGGGGTGACAAGAAGCTACCCTGGCAGATGATATCCCATCAAACACATCACTCGCAGGGGCCATCAGCAGTGAAATCTGTTCTCTCTGAACATGGTAGGGTTCCTGTGCCTCATCCTGAAAGCCCTCTGCAAATATTGAATCACTCACTGGGAAATAAACTCTGCATCTCATGTCCTGAAGCCATCCTCCTGCCCCGTAACTCATCCCACAACTACGTCTCTGCATCATTCACAGCTGGAGCTCCGTGTTACCCTACTCGCTCATCAGGCAGGTGGGAACGTGCTTCGTGCTTAGAATCACAGAATATTAGAATCATTTAGGTTGGAAAAAACCTTTGAGATCAAGTCCAACCTTTAACCTAACACTGCCATCCCACCACTAAACCATGGCCCTAAGCACCTCATCTACCCAGCTTTTAAATACCTCCAGGGATGGGGACTCGATCACTTCACTGGGCAATCCTTTCAGTGAAAAAATGTTTCCTAATGTCCAGCGTAAACCTCCCCTGGCACAACTTGAAGGTACCATCTGAAAAAAACACCTTCAGGTGTTTGGGCGGTGAGCACCAAGCATGCTTCAGTACCATCCGAATAAAGCACCAGGTTAAAAAAACCAAACAAACAAAAGCAACAAACCTGCTAAACATCTGCCACGTATTTTCCTACCATGCATCTCTTAGAGATCCCCAGGAAGGGGGGAGCAAAACCCGTTGCTGCCCAAGTGCTCAGAGCAGACCTGTCCTCTGAGCCCGCGGGGTGCTGGCACGGCACCCCAGCCTCCCTGCTCCCTGGGCACGCCGGAATAACACAAGCGGTTTTGCTTTCAGGATCCTCACCAGCATTGCTACCAAATTACCAAATCACTAAAAGGCCTTGTGAAGCCTTACTGGAGAAAAATGTTCTCGAGAAATTAAATTTAACACAAAGCCAAAAACACAGCCTGGGATTTATGACCCAAAGAAGCGGGGAGAGGTGCCGGGCCAAAAACCAGATTTCTTCTCTACCTTGCTCCAGAGCTTTCACTGCCTGGAGAGATCAGTGTGCAGGGAAGGATGGGAGCGGTGTAGGGAGGGTGCTGCTTGGGGGCCAGGACTGGGGCTTGAAGTAGCAGCTACCGCCCTTGCGGCTGGGGCACTGAGACAGGACACACCAGCTTGGAGCAAACAGGCTCTGCAAAGTCACCAATGCCTCAGTTTCCCCTCAGGCAATGACCAAGCACCTGGACTCCCCTTTCTGGGAAGAAAGACAAAATCCTTTGGGAATGGTCCCAGATGCATCCCGAGTCTAACTGGCGGAAAAGGGCATGAGCAGCAAACGCAAGACCAGATTTTTCCTGTGTCCACCTGTATGCAGCCAACTCAGCCAGCGCTCTTCCATCACTGGCCGAGTATTTGGGACAGGTCCACGTAAAGAGACAGAAAATGCGAGATCTTCCAAGGTTTAACTGTGGTGCGGAGTTCAGCTCAGCCTGACGTTCAGGGCTGTCATGTTCCTGGAAATCAGGCTGTGGGTCCGCTGGGGCTTGGGGTGGGACAGGAGACCTGTCCAAGTCCAAATCACTGCTCATGCTGCCTGTTTTGGGAAATCCAAAGGAGGGCGAGCTGCCATTCAACAAGCTTAGACAGCAGCTTCCTACGACATGACTGTACACATCCCGCTGCCGTGACGGCAGGGCCTGGACTGGCGCCATGGCGGCAACCTGCAGGTCTCTGCCTTTGGTTCCCACATGCAAAATCAAAGCTTCCCCGAGAGGAGCCTTGGCAAAGGCTGCAACCCCACTCCACCACGCCGCAGTTCCCATCATGGGGTGGTGCCGGCACCCCAGAGACTCACACATCCCCCTCTGAAGCATCTGCAAACCCCCAAATCAGGCCTCGTCCTGCTCCCAGGAGTGAAGCAGGTGGCCATGGAGCCGGAGTCTTTCCCCGCTGTGTCATTCCACGTCCCCACTGAGGACAGTCGGAGGGAGGATGAGCGAAGCTGCCGGGCGGAAAGAGGCCACCGCTTCCCATGGGCCATCCACGCCATGGCATGCTCTGTGCTCGCTGCCCAAAATAGCCTTGGCTTTGCAGAGGGTTGGCTTCAAACCCAGCTGAGCAGCCGCAAAGCCCCGTCCATGGCTGCAAAGGCTGCTGGCTTCGGTCCTGCCCCTGTTTTTACCAGCAGCAGCAGAAATGAAACTCAGTTAAGTTTAGCAAGAGCCAAATGAGCGCAGGGTTAAGCTCTGCGAGGGCAAGGCAGAGCCACTGCCAGGGACGTAGCAGGCAGAGACACGTGAAAAACTGATTTCCTAGATTGCTGGCAGCTCCAGAGACAAAAGGAAATGAACTGGATGGGGTGTGGGGGGGATGTAAGTTCAGGGTCAAACAAAGCCACTAATTTCAGATTTGAGGGCTGTTTTGGTATTTTACTTAAGCTTTTTTTTTTTTTTTTCTTTTTTTATCATTTGAAAACCACAGAGGAACACGGCAAGACGAAGGCTTTGTTGTAAATTAAAAACAACTCTGAAAGGTCTGTTTGGAAACTGGCAAAACAAAAGGGGAAAGCAGGCAGAGCGGCGGGAGGGGGGCTTCCTCCCCCCCAGTCCTGCAGGCGCAAGGCAAGGCCAGCAACAAAACCTCCAGTTTTGATCCCAAATAAGCGTTAGTCAGAAACCCAGGAGGAAGGATCAGTCAGACACACTGCCAGTCTCCAGCGTGATGGGCACCAGGGATGGTCCCATGCTCCCTGCCTCAGTTTCCCCAATTTCAAAACTCCTCTCCCTCCCTGGCTGCCTTTATATTAAGGGTTGCAAAAGCAAAGGCTTCAGGGGGAAAAGAGCTTTGCAAGTGCCCCTGGGAAGCACTAATGCTTGCGGAGGGTAAGGAGAGAGGAAGGCTCCCAACACTGGCACCTCCTGCGGCCCCGGTGCCGAGTGCATCCTCTCTGGATCTGTCCCGAGACGGTTACACGCTCGCACAAGCATCTGACGGGAAACCGCAGGCGGCCGCTTTGGCAGCACGCTCCAAGCCTCGCCGGCACTGCAACCACTGGGGAGCACCACGAGGGGTCCAATGCAGTGGGCAATCCGCAGGGAGACTCCGTCTCCCACTGCTTTGGGAAGAGGCCATGGAGGGAGAGCGCAGATCTGTGCAGCTCCAGGTACAATAGAGCAAAGGTGTAGTTTAAATACTACCAGCTCTGCACATCCCCCTCAGGCTTACCCAGGGGATCTTGCCTTCGACTGCCCAGATGTCTACTTCTGCTTCCCTGCTTTAGGGGATTCCCTTCTCCCCGCCACAGGCAGAATGAAAGCCCCATCCTGCCCCGTCCCCAGCAGAGGAGCAGGGCAGGCATCAGCTCAGCCACCGTCTGCCAGAGCCCCGAAAGAGCCAGCCAGCCTCCAGATGGACAGCCTGACCAGAAACCAGCTGGCCCCAGGGCTCAGCTGGCTTTTTGCCGCTCTAGAAAGCCTTACTGTCTGGCTGCTGACTTGACAGCCCTGTTTCTTAAGTTTCCCTTCAAGCCCCAGAGAAGTCCCGTCACAAAGTCTGGTCTTCCACCTGTCCCAGAGCATCTTTGCAACCGGGACTTCTTCCTGGTGGACTTGAAAGTACATCAGAAGCGCCCCAAAGGCCAGAGCTGCCTGTCCTGAGTGTCCCCTGCACTGCAGCCACCCCAGCCTCAATCTAGTCAGGGGCTGTGGGCATAGGGGGCTCCTAGAGAGGGGGTGGTAGCCCCTCTTTTCCAGCCTTCGCAATAGCCACGTCTAGCTTTAATCGTCCAAGGAAGGGGGGGGGGGTGCAGGAGGAGGATGCCAGGGAGCACAATCCTGGGGTGCTGGCCCCGCTTCCTCTGTGCTTCCTGCTGGAGCCAAGCCCCAGCTGGGCTGTCCATGAGAAACGGGGTTATTGGCTGCTGATCCCAAATATAACCCAAACGATGGAAAATTCCAGGAAATGAGCCAAGACAAGATGCTGGGAGGGGGATCAAGGCCCAGCATGTGGGCTGGGGGAGCTGCAGAGAAGCCCTGAGCTCTCAGTAGCTTCTTCCTGCCTCCAAACCCCCTTGTGCAAACCCCCTTGGTGCTGTGGAGACCCATGAGAGGTGCAAGCATCCTCCAAGGCAGTCCCCGAGCACCCATCTCCGGAGCAGCCACCTCCAGAGCAGCAGCAGGACTCAGCCATGCTGGTGCTTCCCCCGGCTTGACCGGCGCTTGGAAATCCCCAGCTCATGTAAAACAGACCCAGCACAGCTTCCAGGAACAGGACTGCATGCACCTTGGCTTGCCCCTTGGGCAGCCCCGCTCCCCCCCGGCACTGCCCCGCTCCTTGCCCTGCCTCCCTGCCATGCCACCAGCAAAGCAGCAGCCCCCTGGGGACCACAGCCTGTCCCAAAGGTGCTGAGGAGGTTTTTCCCAAGTCACCCAAGATGCCTCCAGGCAGAAAAGCAAAGGCCCATCTCTCCGGGCTGGAGGCAGCGTATCCAGTTCATTTTGGGGGTGATGCCCTTGAGGGTCTGGGGGATCTTTAGGGGTACCTCATTCCTGGGGGGCTGCAATCTTGCTGCCAGGGACTTGCTGGGAGCCCTGCAAAGAGGTGTCCTCCACGGTGCCAGACTGCTCTGGTTCTGTCCCAAGGGCGATTACTTCACCGTTAGATTCGTAATCCCAAACACCGGGAGCTCCGGTCCTGCGAGTTTGGGGAAGAAGATGAGAGGAGAGAAGCCAGCTGCTGAAAACCCATCTCCACCACTCGTTCTCACCCCGTTCCCCCCACCCACAACTTACCACCCTCCCTCTGTCGCTGCCGGGATTCTCCCACCCAGACAACGCATGTCTGCCCACACCGTGTGCTGCCGGCAGGAGTGCCTGTCCCCCCTTCCCCTGCTTGTCCCCCCTTTCCCCTGCCTGTCCCCAATTCCCCTGCGCACCGCAGGCCATACGCACTAATCCCCTGCCCCGCCGGCGGTGGCTCCAGGATCCTCCTGCATCCTCAAAAGAGGCTCCCTCTGTATTTACACACCAGCAGCTGAGCGGAGACGCGCCGGAGGAAGGGGAAGAGCCTTCTGCAGGCGGCCATGCCCTGGCCGGGATTGCTCCTTCCCCAGCTAACCCCAACCAGGTTTTCCCCAACCTGTGCTTAAAAGCCCCCGAGGAGCATCCTTGGGGATGCAGCACTGGCTTTTTGCACCCCCAGCACTCACCTCATTCCCTGGCACGCCCGCCTACCAGCCCCAAATTCCTCCGCTGCACTTTCTGCTCTTACTGAGGAAAAAGCAAAAAAAAAAAGAAAAAAAAATTAAGAAGAAAAAAGTCTAAGCCGGGCTCCCCGTGGGGACTGTTGGCGGATTGGGGATCGCGGCGGAGGGAGAGCCGCTGCGCTCTGGCGCTCGATGGGGCTTCGTTACAGAAACCCGGGCCGAGGGTTTTTCTCCGGCCGGTGATGTCACATCCTGACCCCGCCGGCAGCTCCAGCTGTCCCTGGAAAACCCGCTGGGAAGCCAGCCTGTAGCCCCCCGCCAGCCCCGGCGGTGGGCACGCGTACGCTCGCCGGCACCCACACCCACGCACCATTCCTGGATGCTGAGGTCCTTTTTGGCACACCATCCCGTGCTGCTGGCAGGCTCCAGGCTTTCTCGGGACAGCAGCGCGCTGGGGAAAAGAAGAAGAAATCCTGCAGTATTTTTCCCCAACCCTCTTTTGCGCAGCCCACCTCCTTTCATCCTTCCCCCCCCCGCCCCCCGCACGCACACAAAAATCAGCCGGATTACTTTCTGTTGGCCTCGGAGGTGGGGTGAGCTCTGGAGCGCTCTGTGGTATTTAAACAGCGCTCGGCGAAAGCGAGCCTGCGCCGGCACGCTCAGCACCAAGGGGAGCTGCCAGCCGGCGTGGGATGGCTCAGCACCAGCCAGGACGCTGCTTCGGGGTCAGATGCCCGGGTGGGGATTTAGACCTCGTGGAGCACCCCATGTGTGATGCTTACGGGTGTCGCAGCGGGGTGGGGGGCAGCAGCACGGCCCTGCCGCTCGCAGTCTCCTTCCTGGCACGGCAGCGTGTCTTTCCCAGGGGAGCAGCCTGGCTCAGCCACGGCAAGATGCAATGCTAGCGCTGCTGGAAATGTCTGCACGTGGTTTGGCACCGGGACAGCTCTAGTGAGGGAAACTTTTCTAGGCTGTGCTTAAACGTGCGTTAAAACTCTGGTTCAGCCAAGCCTTTGCAGGTGATGGGGCGAGCTGGGGACCGGGGCGCAGGGCGAGGCAGGGGTAAGGAGCAGCAGGAGTGTGAGAAAGGAAACCACAAACCCAGCAACCTGAAACAGCGGAAGGATCTGGCCGCTGGGTGCATTTGTATGAAGCAGGACGGTTTAGGATGAGAGTTTGCCTCCCTGCCTGGCTTCCCCTGCTGCTGCGGCCGTGGATTTATCTTCCAACCCTGTGCAGACCATGCGCCCAGTAGGATGCAACTCTGCAGGATCCGGACTCCTTCCCCTGTAACTCCTTCCTTCTCAGCTACCCGTGATGCCAGGGTTTGCCCTGGAGGCACAATGTTCAGAGACAGTCTTTAAAAAGCAATTACCTGCCTGGGGATGGCAAACATCCCCGATTATCCAGCAGCCTCCCAGAGCAGGTGGCCACAAGGGAGGTCAGCCTGGGCCCTGCAAGGCATCCGTTCCTTTCCTCCCTCTCCCTGCGCCAGTGCAGGGCCCAGCACAGCGTTTGTTTTGTGCAGGCGCCTTAGATATTACTTGTCACCTGCAGCAGCAACTTTTACAAGCAAAGAAGACATGGGAGAGCCCCTAGCACCTGGCAGCAGCTGCTAGCAGATTGCTTTTGGACAGAGCCAGAGGGAATCAGGGCCCTGGCAGGGCTGAACGTCTGCTGACGGGGTCCTGCACAACCCAGCAGCCCTTCGCTTTCCTGCCTGTCCCCATTTGGGACCTGGCTGAAGGGCAGGTTGTGGGCCAGGTAATGGGAGAAGGACACGTTGAGGACACGCAGAACTCACTTGTGCTTGGTGCCCATTGCAACATGAGATGGCTGAGATGCCCCACACCTCTGCAGCACGTTTCTGCAGAAAAGGTAAAACCTGGAGGCAAACGGCCCTGCACAACCCACTCCTGGGGTGGGAGGGAAGCATGAGCTGATTAATTCATCTGTTCAGCTGCTTCCCACCATGATCATCAGCTAATTCAGTCCAGCAGCCGTAACCTCGAAAGCTCGGCTCTGTGTGTACATCCTCCCCGGGGCCTGCGGCTGCTTTACAGAGGCAGAGCCTTTTCCACATCAGCCTGGCCCCACTCCTGGGTGAATCTCTTGCCATCATTGCAGATAGTCTCAGGCTGAAGTAACACCCCTAAACCCAAGATCTGGCCCAAGGAGAACAGCGGGCTACTCCTGGCTGCTGGCAAAGGGAATTAAATAAATTGTCTTTGCACCTGATGATCCATGGAGAACCATCAAGGGCCATCCACAAATACTGAAGGAGCTGGACAATGTCACTGCACAGTTCAGGCAGCAGCTCCACAAAGTCTTTTTTTTTTGGCACCTGGGGGAGCATCCCCAACACTGGACATTCCCTGCTTGCACATCGCAGACAGCCCGCGTCCCAGTGAGGGCTGAGCAACGCTGCTGTCCTCCACCCCAGGGACCTGGCGGGCACCAGCGTCCACGCTCATCCCTGAGGGATGCAGGAAACCACAAAACAGCCTCAGACCTTGTGAGCTGGAGGCAGAGGTCTGCAGAGCAGATGTAACTTCTGACAGCCAGTGCCAAGCCAGGAGGAAACTTTCAACTGAAACCCCAGCAAAAAATGGGCACACATCCAGAACTGAGGAGGCTTGGCTGTATAGCAAAGGTCCCAGAGGGAACTCTCAGTCAAAATTTAGATCCAGGCAAGATGGAGCCAAAATACTTAGAGGCAAAATGGTGTCCTCCCACCCTCAGCGGTCTGGAGCCAAAGGAGAGGGGCCAGGAAAACAGCACGAGGGCTGAAGTTGCATCAGCTACAGCCCTGCAAGTCCACGGGGGTGAGCAGCATCTCCCAGTCAGGGAGTTAGCCCCCTGCACAAGATTTTGGAAACCTCGCAGAGTGGAGAGCCCATGGTCCTGGAGCCACCAGGGATCCCAGCTGTGGGGAGGGAGGGCAGGAGTCACTTGGGAGAGAGGAAGAGGTCAGAGGGGCAGGTTTGGGGCAGGAGGGATGTGTTATTGTGGCCACCACATTTGTCTGCCCCGGAGGAAGGAAGAGGGGGGTTGGCCCTGCTCCTGAAGGCAGGTGCATGGCTGAATTTATCCAGGGGGAAGGAAGCAGGGAAGGAAGCAAGCCTGGAGCACTGGGCGGCTCCGTCAGACCTTGCGGGCGGTCACGGAAAGAGGCCCAACAGCGATGTGGCTTTGCGTGGCTCGGCAGGACACAACGGCCCTGAGGGGTGGGGGTGCAGTGAGCCCCCCCCCAGCTGCGGTGCGAGGCTGGGCTCTCCCCAGCCACGTGATGCCCTGCATGGGGTGCACACCAGTGATGCTGCACCCCTATCAGCACAGCACCCCATCAGACAGGGAGATGCTTCTTCCCAGGCAGGGTTTGAAAGCTCTGCGTGCCTGTGCAGACCACAAGAGACAGCAAAAGGGAGCAGTGGGTTTGCTCCGGTTATTCCCAGAGAGGCAAAGGACGCGCCCAGAAAAGTTTGCCTCGGCTATGCAGCATCAGGAACAGCCAGTTCCCCCTCCCTGCTCCACTGAGTCCTGCGCAAACTCACAGGCAGGGAGTGGGAACTTCCTCAGCCACAGATCAGGGGGGACTGGAGTCCTGCCGTTTTCTAAGGCGCAAGGAAAAAAAAACGGGCGCAGATGAAAAAGGACTGCAGTCAGCATTTTAAGCAAGGGTAAGATCATCACCCATCAATCTGCACTTCCTTGATTGCTGCAACAGCCACCTTTCACAAGCCAGGGTGTCTCCCCGGGGAGCGGGACAGGCTCCCCGGTTTTC
>NW_009259687.1:88993-101620 GCF_000687185.1 Egretta garzetta | reverse complement strand
CGGGTTTTGAGACGCTGTTAATAAGAGCCTCTGGCAGCAAAACTTGCTCCACAGCTCCTAACAGGAGCTGCTGCCACATCCCTGGCCCTGGGCTCTCCTCCAGCCAGAGGCAGACGGCAGGCAGTGCAGAGGGAAGGAGGTGGCTCCTGCAGCACCTGGTTCAGCTCTGAAGACCACGGCCCACAAATGGCTGGAAATCAGCAAAGCGACCTGGAAAAATATTGCAGGATGTTTGCCCTCCCCAAGGCAGCTCATCCAGGATCTAGGACACAGGGTTAGGGGAAGCATTGGTCTAACTCAGTGCAGCCCACCACGTTACTGACCGTAAAGAGACAGCCTAGACATCTAAATGGGGTTTTTTTAGCACAAAACTCACGCTGGGTTCCCAAAGCTGAGCAGACAGGCTCATGCAAGCTGTGTGCGCTCTGGTAGCTCAGAATAAGGAGACAAACCTTCCCTCTAGCGGCTGTACGGCACCCAAGTCTCACAGTTACCTCCTCCTCCCATGCAAAGACTAACAGCATTGTTTTCACCGGCTCTTAGGCTGAGCACAGATCCTAAGTGCATCAAATGTCTTACAAACATGCCGAGGCCATGCCGGGCAGCCGGCAGCGCCATTTGTGCACAAGTGCATCCCGGGCACCAGAGAAGCCCCACAGCCACGAAACACCGCTGGCCTATTTCTGCAGCAAGGGTGGTTTGTGGGGCCAATTCTTCAGCTGAGCTACTCCCCCTTACAGCAAGCATTTAGTGGGATGGGGGATCAGGCCAAGTTTCTCTAGGACCTTCTTATTCCAGGTCTTTGTCCCAGTTTCAGCCTTATCACCACCACAGCAGCAGCAGTCAGCGCAGATCCTAGCCTGTGCTGTTCAAATCCTACCTGCAGCACAAGCACACACCTCAGCACGTACATTTCCAAAAGGGTGAAGAGTTTCCACTTTTCCATTTACAAATCAGGGAGCTTATTCACACCCTGTTAAACTCGCACCCTACAACCAGGCCACTGAATATTGAACCAACCCTGTTGTCCATGACCAAGACGGTGCAGCACCTCAGACTACAGGGCTGTCTGCTGTTATAATCTGTAGGAAGAGGGATTATAATCTGTATACAGATCATACGGGAATACAGTGGGAAGTAGCCGTCTGCAGCCTCCCTGCTCACAGCAGCAGGTCAGTGGCACGGTCTCATGGGCTGTTTCCTGGGGAAAACACAGAAAACATTTTCCGGGGCTGCAGCAAACCCCATCCTCAGCAGCCGATCTGGGAATACCTCCCAGGGGGGTGTGCAGCTTTCAGCTTTGTGAACCCCTGCTGACTCCCTGCCATTGCACGCACGCACATGCACATACAAGTCGAGCCAGCTCCTCGCTCCTTGGGGAGACACAACACAGCACCACATCACCGACACCAACGCCGTAATTTCTGTGCCAAGTGGTCTCACCCTGACACAAGGGTTAACATGTCGTGGCAGCGTGCACTTCAAGGCACATGAATACACCTGCAGGAAAAAGCCCTTGCTCCCTCCACCAGTCCGTTCCACCTCTGGCAGGGCCAGAAAACGCAGTCCCTTGCAAAATGGCTGCATGCGGTATGACCAACTTTGCCTTTTCGGTTTGGGTCTTGCTTAAAAACCTTTCCAATGCATGCAATGCAAGAAATGCTTCCTTCTCTTGACTTTGCCATTTCTGTCTGCCCCAAACCCTTGGAGATGTTCTTAGCTTGGGGATCGATGGGTTGAAAAAAAACCCCACTCAAAATCACAGGTAGTGACCGCTACAGCCTTTACTAGAGACTTTGTTTTTTTAAGCTCAGGAAGATGCTCAGGTGTAGATTTGGAAGCCTTGAATTTCACTCCTGTTGGCCATTAATCACCCAGGGATGTTGTATTATAGCTATATTAAAAATGAATACAGCAACTTTGCCTTCCTCAAAGCAGGAAGTGAATAATGAATCAAAACTGCCCTTATTTCAGCTAAGGGAAAATGATAAATGGAACATGAATGCTATAAAATAAGAGGCAGAAAGGCTCTTTAATAAAGGTGATTTGCTGTTCAGATTATAACAGCCCTATCCACACCTCCTCTGATTATTCCCCTGCTATGCACACACTCCCAGGCCCAATGCAATCAGAAAAAAAAAAGATGACATTACCAGGGAGCAAGACCATCATCTTGCAGCAGAGCCCCAGGAGAAGATGTGCCTCTTCCAGAAACATCATCTAAGTCCCTGAATGGACAGGAGTTCACACCCAGTGTGTATGAGTCGTTGCTAAAATACACCCCAGCAGTAAAACCTTACTCTCCGTCCTTTAGTGCTTAGCCAAACACTGTTTGTGTCCAAAGAATGGGCTGAACGACAGTATTACAGCAACAGGGCCCTACTACACTAGCAAGCAGGTTGCGGAAGAGCCCTTTACCAGTAATCGAACCTATGTATCGGGTCACGGCTAAGGGTAGCACAGAAAATCTGTTACCAGCCTTGCTCAGAAAATTGGTCTTCCTCTAGCAGAGAGACAAGTTGTGTGCTCTTCTTGCCTCCATTTCTTTGGCAAAGGAGGGAATGCTTTCCAGCTTCACATGCCCTAGCCCCGCTGCAGCATGCCCTTGTCCACAGATGACCTGGCTGCCTCTGCTGGGAATGAGAATGAGAGAAGCTCAAAGCATGAATGCTTTGGGATTCTTTTGTTGAAGGCAGGTTTGAAAAATGAAACCAGCTGTAGTCCTTAAAACCCAGATTCTTACCAGCGCAGTGCATGTTCACACCAATGCATTTTATCATGTGTTGTCACTTAGCAATTGAGAAACCAGTTGGTGGCTCTAGCTCTGTTACTATGCAATTCCATCTTGCTTTTATTGCAGATAGTGGCTTTTCCTGAAATGGGAATGAGCTATTTTTTTGTCCCTCCAAATACCATTTGTAGAGTTACCTGAGTAGCTGCCAGCCTGAGAAAAATTAATTCTGTAAAATATGCAGTAATTCTTCTACGCTATTCAGAAAATATACAAAACCATGTTTATAATATCCTACTCATCAAGAAAAACATCTCTAAGACAGAAACACAGCAACAAGATAAAATTAATATATCAAGAAGCACAAAACTCCCAGAACAAATCTAGTCAGTCTATTTTTTAATCCTGAGAAAAACACAGGCCACAGTATACATCTGTGTAAGGAACCTCACACACAAAAGTAACAAAGAGAAGTCTGTTTTAGACCGTCAGCCCTCTTCCCTTTTCTTGATGGACAAGCCTGTATAAATTCCACACGGATTAAAAAGCACTGGACCATGCAATTATAATGGTGGAGGGCATTTAAAATGCATTTACTGAGAAGAAACATTGTTAGCTGTCTCCTGATGGCAATATAGTCCACTGCATAGCTCCCCTTCCGTCATTTTATTTTGGATTTCTAAAATACTGCATGCAGCAATAAGTTACAGGATGGGAAAACAACTCATTCTGACAAAGTTACACTGAAGTACACGGCCCCGCTTTGGCAATTGGTTATCGTTGTTCAAATGGCCCAAGTACTCAGCTTGCATCAGTGCCAGACAGGCTTGACTATCATGCTCCCAGGACATTTCCAGATCCTACCTGTAGCCAAATTAAATTTGTAAAACAAAAGAGACAGGACCACCCCATCTAGGAAACCCCCTGCCTGCTGCTGGCTTGCTTCACTCACGGGCCAGGATCTACGACTTGTCAGAAACCTGACCAGGTCTCAGTTCTCGTCCGAGTCCGCTTTGCTCAAGCTCTGCTATAACTGACATGTATTTAAATTCACTAGATCTGTGGTTGAAGGTCTCCACTAATTTGTAGGTCTCAGAACGATCCGTTGCATAGAAAAGCTGCACCTGATTTGCCAAGCACTGCGCTTCATGGACCACCTGCAACATAAAACAAAGAATTTGTTACCATCTGGTTTTGTTGTATTTGAGTATCCCGTTGAGAAGACTCTTCAGCAGCCGAAAGGCTGCAGTCCCACTCATCGAATGACTCAATTCCAAGTCACCTTAGGTTTTGCAAATCTCTTAACAAACCACCTCCCTCTTGTTCCTGGCCTACTTACACACTTTAGCACTGTGCCTATAAACTACCCTCCTGCTGAGCATACACCTCAGAGGTCAAGGATGTCTTTCGCAATCCCTGCGTGCTCTAAGGCACTGGAGATGCGCCGAAGTCTCATCTTTCCCTTCTTACGGTTGACCTATTTGCAAAAATTGATTGTCTACTCTAAGATACAACAGGGCAAATGCATTACCAATGACTTCTCTGTGCATAGTTTCAGAGCTGGTCTAAGTAGGTCAGTTAGAGGTGGGATGCTTCAGTTACCTTGTTCCACCAGTCCAATCCCTACTGCTATTAGCCCTAGCACTGTACCATTACAGATATGCAAATAACAGCACACCCCACACACAGGGAAAAGAGCAATGGCATGCAGAAACCTAACACAAAGCTCTGGAGGTCTCCTGCTTTAACGAGCAGTATTACGCTTCACTGTTTTAACTTGTTGGCAGGTTTTCATTTAAATTTGCTTCCATCAGTAAGAAAAACAGAAGCATTTCTATTTTTATTTTTTTTTTACAACAACAAACCAGAGTAAGAAAAAGGATGTATGAGCTGAAATCACCAGATAGACTGATGACTTCCTTCTAGCTTTCCCTAGTATTAAGTAGATTAGGTTAAAGAAATCTAGTAAGACCACTCTTTAGGAAAGGGTCTTTTAAAGTCTTGACTTTAATTTAGTTTTAATTCAAAACTATAGGAGGAGTTGCAGCATAAAGTGAAGGAAGCCAATGAATAGATTTCGCTGATTTCTCTTACCAAGAACTTTGAGTCCATTTCTGCTGTCATTAGTACTATCCCTTTTTCCTTCTGCAGCTCAGGATAATGGTACAAGACCAACTGACTAGGAGCAGTTTCACCCTGGGTCTGAAGGAGAGAAAGAAACCTGTCAATACAGAACTTCAGCTCTGTTGCAGATTTTGAGGCTTGATTACAAAACTACTGAGTATTAACTGCTATGGATACAGTCATTTTTCAAAGCTTAACCGTCAGTTCTAATTAAAGTTTCATTATTCCTGGTACTTAGAGAAAACAGGGATTTGCAGAGTTAGGTTGGGTTTTTTTCTTAACTAAAGACCATTTTGCATTTAAAATAACCTGCAATTTCCAGAAAGACATTTAATCTCATAGCATCTACTGGTATTTTAAGTAGTTTGCGCAAACAGCTCTAAAGTTTGGCTCTTGCTCTACTTTGAGACTATTTGACTTCTACCTCATTCTCCTTTAGATTAAAGAGACACTTAGTAACCATAAATTTACTAATTTACCCATAATTAATTTACTAATTTAACTGTAATTAACAGCAATTTTTCCCTGACAATTCTTCTCAAGTTAAGCTAAACAACCTGTTTGTTAAACTATTTAGCAAATAGTATATATTGCAATATGCTGATAACATATTTCTAGATCCTAAGCCATTTTTGGACTTTTTATTTCAACTCACCTGAATGTTTATAAGGGAAGTGAAGTGCAATTCTGTTCCTGACCACTGCCCCACAAAGAACTCATAGCCTTCTTTTCTTGGCAAAGCATACAGAAACTACAGAGAAATGAGAAAAAAAAATGAAGTTCTTTCACAGAAGATAACGATGCCCATGTCATACTGGCTTCCAGCATTTAAGTGCTTTAGCGAGAGAACCACAACAGAAAAAAGGGTTTCTTTGCCCCACCAGGGACCTTTTTGCTCACTTCTAGAAAATTAACAGCAGAAATGGTCAAACATAAGATAAGGAGCATTCAGAGTTTTTAATCCTGTAATGTCATCAACTATTCCAGAACAGGCAGTAAGTATTTTCTCTTCAGAGATTTACGGTCTATTCGGCTCCATAGGCTAGGGACTTGCTCATTTTCCCACACCAAGGGAAAGGACAGGATGGGAGCAGAAAAACAAGTGGGATACCTGACTCAGTGCCAATGCACTGTACAGAAATGCACTTAAAGCCATAAATAACTTTCCAAGCTCCAAGTAGCTTGGGAAGTCAGATATATTTGATCTTGCTCTTGGCAAGTGAAATACACAGGACCAATCCATCAATCCAGTAGTGTCTCCCATTCTGATGCACAAAAGCACTCAACGCAGCAAAGTCTAGCTACTTTATTTTCCTAAAGGAGTGAAACATTTCATTTCTGTCTCAGCACAGTGAAATTTGCACAAAGCCCATGCTTCGGTGCACTAATTACTGTAAAAACATGTGACTTTCAACAGAAAACAATACTAATCCAGCAGCATGTGGTACGAAACTGCAGAATATATTCTTTAGCTTGTTAGCTGTTCTGCTCTTTTGCAGTTTAACTTCTTCAATGCAACAGCCTGCTCATTCACACAGGCATCTTTTAAGTGAAGCTTACAAGATACCCACTGACCCACATGAGAAACAGCAAACCCAAATTTTGGGAGTCCACCCATTTCTGAAATAACCGTATTAAGCATTCTCAGTATTTTATGCTTTGTCGTGCTGGCATACACCTAAGACACAACCCACAGAGTATTTACTCTGTACCTGTAACAAAGGGTTCAGCTACACCCAATTCCCCCTTTCCTTCCCCTGTCACAGCTGTAGAATTACGATGCTCTGCAACAGAACTTACACTACTCAATTTTGCAGTGCCATATAGTCTTTTTTGACAACTCACACTCCCACAGAGAGAGAGATGCATAATTTACACAGCATACTGCCTGTCCACTTTGGCTTCCATGCAAATAGCTCGTATTTGCTTACCAACATTCACCTACCACAGATCCCCAGCGTGCTGAAGAAAGCATGGCTATGCACATTTATGATCAGGAAACACAAGCTAAGAGCTGACAAGGTTCAGCTCGTTCTGTGGACAGAACCTCAACATATTGATTCCTTGCCTGTCTCCCTTTCAGATACTCCTGCCTACCTTCACTTCCAGTAAACAAAAATAAAGAGGAGCAACTCACACTAACCATTAAGACAGAAGAATTCGCTTTCTCCATGTACGTGCAACGTAATGCCATGGTGACACGTAGCTACAGCTTAGCAACAGTTCCCCCCAGTTAAAGCAAGGATGCTTTAAGCAGTAAGGAAAGATATGCAGGAACATCAATGAAGCTGGCCTACGAGGCTTGGCTCTTCACAACACTGCACAGAAGAGATTTAACCACCAGACATCAATTAGCGGAAACCGGAGGCGTGTAGCTAACTAAATCCATTCCCTGGGAGATTCTGTGCTCTCGTTACTAAACCCTACATCTCTTAAATCTAGATATCTGATATCTAGATCAAACTTTAATACATATGAATAACCATTGCTTTTATCTGAACTCTAAGACAAGTATTTGAACATCTGGATTTTACAAATGGAGCCGATTCAATGAGTATGAATACAGGAGGGTCAAAAGTTTATGAATTAGGCTTTAGAGAGGAGAAATGCATTACAGATATACATCCACACACTGTGAGTCTCTGCCATACGTACCGATGGACACTTCTGGGCTCTCTTCCACATTAAATCAAACTTCTCCGCCTTTGGGGAAGGAGAAAGAAATTCAATTTTCGTAACACAAACGTGGATGCACAGTTATTCAGAATTGTCTCATTAACCTTTACTGGGTACAGCTTCCATCTACAGAAGGTCTCACTGCGGGCAAGGCTAACAATGAGTGTGTGGAAAGCTGTATTGAGTTCCTAGTTACCTAAATGTCATCAGGATCCAATTTTTAACAATGCTGTCTCTAAAATGCAGCAGCAAACTCCTGGATCCAAAGCTTTATTCCTTGGAGGTGGGGGGCCGACACTTTAGGCTCACATTACATCCTCCACTGTGTCACGTGGTGTCAACAGTTGAGCAAGACAACATACCCCTGGCCCCAAACTGTAGATTTTACATCATAGTCATCTGCTCTTCAGTATTAAAATGCAGCCTAGATATTTACTCAAACAACATACTTATTGCTTAGATTTATATTAAACCCACAAACGTATTTGGTCATCCCCAATGAAACCTGGCAATCTCATTCACGTATTCTCTGCATTCCCCCAAATCTTTTGCCTGCTCTTCTCTTCCCAGCACCATATATTAATACCTACTCTAAGGTGTTCATGAAAGAACACATATGTCATTCATTGACACAAAATGCCTCCATGTGTGCTTTTGAGCACTTGAGAATTATGCGAGGCCTTTCTTCCAGCCAACAAAAAACTTCTGGCAAAAGACGCAGTTTCTTCCCCCGATGACACCATGAACTACTTCCTAACGTGCCTAGAATCTGGTTTGCATTGAAGCCTTAAAAGCTTCCAAAGCTCCTCTAAAACAGTGCACCAAAGAACAGTGCCAGCCCCGCTAATGAAAGACCAACATCATCGTAACTGGAGTCCCTGGTTTTGGCCCTCTGCTACAGTAAACGTGCAATTCAAACAATTTTCACAACATCCACATGTTGGGAAAACTGAAACACGAAGCTGCTTGACTTCAAATCCCACATTGCCATTTTCAGAGTATATAGCACTTCATACATTTTGAACACAGCCTCCCGTCGCTTCGGCTGCAGCTCAAAGGGCCAAGTACAACTGCAAATCAGACCCCAGATCTAAATGAGGTTTCAAGAACGCAAGGAACACACAGTTCATGCCCAGCTGTGAAAAGACAGATTTAAGAGATCATGATCGCATAGAGAATCTGAAGCAAAGAATAAAAAGAAATCCCAAAAGCGAAAAACAGTCCTTCAGCCTAATGCAGATTAACAACAATTAACATCTGGTAAAGTTACCAGGACTAAGAAATATGATCTTATCACAGGAAGCACCATGCAATTTCAGTGAAAGACTGTGCTGCCAATAATTTTACATGTATGAAAGTAAGCCATAAGTGATTAGCCACGTGCAAGTTATTAGCCAAGTGCTCTAATACTGCCATATTAAACTTGAGTTAGCAGTCCGTGCTGCAGGGAAGAGGGGAAAGAAATGAGCAACTCTGAGAAAAAATTATGTGAAAAATACAAAAGCTACCTTAATAGATACTAGGGTCCTGGGAAGAATATTGGATACTCATGACAAAAAAATGCCTAGAAATTCAAGCCAGGTGTGCAGAAAAAAAAAGTAATAGCTTTATTAAGACTGATGTAAGTGAGGAAAAAAAAGGGATACACATTTTTGGAAACAAAAGCCTGTATCTGGGGCAGTAAGATCACTCAGTCCGGAAAGGAAGTTTGTTCTTGAAACCTCATTTTCCTTCAATGATTGCATTTAAAAGCAAGAGAATCACTGTTAGAAAGAAAAGCTTTGTATATTTGCCTTTCAAGTGCATAACTATAGGGGAATTACTTACAGGAATAACAGCGTAAACTGTATCTTTTGCAGAAAAATACTGATTCCAAATCTGTAGTAAACAAGGGAGATGAGGTACAGTTAAAAACAAGCATTTAGCAGTAATACTGAACGCTTTAAAAAGAATTCCATCAATGAACCTTTGTAAGCACCTTGAGAAGTCATTTTTCAATCAAGCCTGACTGACTTTCCTTCTAATGCAATACACTTCTCCTGAAGTTCCAGAGGACTTGTACCAAGTGACAGATTTCAACTAGGTAACAGAAATAAGCAGTGGGCTCAGAGGTGGCTCAAGATTTGCTAGCTATCAGAAGTGCTTCTTAGATTTTTCCCAACAATCACACTAATGATTTGTTGGGTTTAGTTTTTTTATTAAAGAACATACAAATGTTTTCAACGGAAGACAAGACTTTGCATAACGCTCCTCTGTGTTCACAATCTTTTTCTTTGCCACAGCAGGACAGCAACACCAACATAAAAGCTCAAACCAAGTCCTTAATAAATGGACGAGTACAAGTAATAGCCCAGAGTCCAGGACTCTTTCAACTGCTCTTCCCCAGACCTACATAACTGATCAGAATTGTCAGTGAAATGTTTAATCGGTGAAATGGAAATAGACGATCTTGAAGGAAACTCTTGAGTTATCAAATGCAATCCCTGCTACAGCTGGTCACGCGCCATCCCCTGCAGAGCACTTAACCACTTCCATAACGTTCTTCAGCTATCAGGAAAGCAGCTGGACTTCTGCTCTCTAAGTTGCATCAGAAGGCTCCTTCCTATGTGCTGCTCCCCTTAAATGATCATGCCCACATGAAGTTTCCTGGCATACAGTCTGATTAAGAAAAAAAATACCAGAGCCAACCAAAGCTGTATGAGAAATGTGGAACAGATGTGACTTGTAACGAGATAAAAGTGCAAGCAGCGCAAGGCCAAGGAAATATTAGGGAGAATAACTTGATTCACACTGTTCTTCAAACAAACAGACCCACCTACCTCCTTCTTACCCTAACCATCCTCAGTATGGGTACAGAGGCACCTGAGCGACAGATAATGTGAGCAAAGATAGAAGATGGCAAAAGCTTTGGTTTTATTCCTGCAGAACAGAGGTAGCATAATCCACGTGAGCTACTGCTAGGGTTCCCCTTTACCTGGCTTCAAACCTGACAGGAGTTTGCTTGTGCCAACTCAACTGCTACACATTAAATGGCAACAACAAGAATTACAATAGAGACAGTTTTTGAGTGATCAAGTCCAGACGTATTATTTATCAACGGGGTACATCCTAGGTGGACTTATCTATATGGAGAAAACTTTATATTCTACTATCGATGTGCATGTGAATGTGCTTTTTATAAATATACATCCGTCGCCATGTTTTGGTTTTCAGTCTTTTCCATCCTCACATGCAGATTACTGTTAAGCACAGATGCGGAGCAAACTTTATTCCATCTAAATCCCTCACCTGTTTTATCTCCTCCGCTGACTTTTCTTTCACCATCTCAACATTAAGAATCGAATCAAGCGTCTGCAAGAGAAAGCATAAGGAATTTGGCATGATGAGAGTTCTCTGATTCAAGTGAGAATCCATAATGAATGGCTGCAATTACAGAGAACAAAATAAAGCTCAAGGAAATTAATTCAATTTATAATGTGACTTAGTCCTCTGAATTGCCAAAGAAACTAGTAAATCATAAGCAGGAACACACTGAAAAGGGGATTCACACACTGGGGCAGAAAAGAAGAGATTCTGCCAGGACACAGAACACACTTTGCTCCAGTTCTGCACATCTCTGCTGAAGCTGCAAGAGGAGCTGCAGCCTTTCCCCTTCAGCCATCTCAGACATATGCTCTGTTGGCAGATTTACACAGAAAGTTTCCCAAAATTCAAGAACATGAAAGATAAAGCCATTCTCTTCTCCCCCTGCTGCCTGATCTTTGGAAATATATTTACATGCTGTAAAGGCACTTTAACCCTTTCAATTTATTATGTCAGCGTTCAGCAGATCCCCTAACTAGAAGGAACTTCCAGGATGTCAACAAAGAAAGGATTGGATAATAAAAAAACAGACTGCTGGGTAGTTTTAAGACTTGAACGTGATCCCAATAGTGAGTGAGTATCTTATACTTAAGTACAGCATAAAGAACATTAGTTTTGTCTCGAGAAGCTCTTGGCTGAACCACTGATGGGAGCAATACAAGTTAATCTACATCCTTGACTTGCCAGCACGTCCTCTCCTAACACTTAGGTTCATTTTACTTACCTTATCTTTTGTGAAACCTCCCTTTGATGTCTTTGTGCCCAAGCCTTCTGCCTAGAAGAAAACATTCTTCTTTAGTTTTTATAGCTGATGTTTTAATATAATTTACTTGCCTTCCCTGCCACACACAACATGCCTGCTGACAAGATCTCCTGAACACGAGCTCAAATCTAAGATACTTAAGAGACTGCTGCAATGAATTTTATTAAAATAAAATATTGATTAGGAAAATAAGAAGATAAGTAACTTAATGTGAATCATGAATTCCAAGATCAGAAAAGATTAAAGCAAACTATTACGCATTTTAGATCCACTATTATTGAACAGCTGTCTTTCACCCACTATAAAACGATAAATGCAAGAGCATGTCACTCCATCTGGCCAAACTAATCTGGAACTAATTAAATGCTTTAAATAAGGCCTCAAGCACAGAATTTACAGCCGAAAAAATAGCAAAGTAACATGCTGGAATACAGAAGACTATTTTCAGCCACCAGAGCATGAAATTCTGGGGCTCCATACTAAGAGGAACGCTGTATGTTTGTAGCATTATGCTGACCCTACATAAATGACATTGTAGTTTTAATATATGTGAATTGCAAAGAAAATAGGCCTTGCCTTTTCCTCCATGCATCTAATAAACTCTCCTTGGTTGGAGTATCCCACGGGCTGCTTTTTCACCTCATTTCTTTTTTCCATACGGGATTCAAACACATCTGGACTGGACCTGAACGGGAAAAGGGACTATTAGCACTGCTGGGTGGTTAACACCATCCTGGCCTTTTAAAACGTTTACCGTGGAACCGGTTCACGCTCCTAACTTAAAATTTTGTCTTCCTGTTAGTAAAACACTCTGTAAAACGCGTCGTAAAACACGGAGGCAGGCGACTGTCGCTGGCTCGGTGGCAATAATACACGCGAATTTCAAGGCAGCATGCGGCCTGAAGTAGTTCATTTACTCCTTAAGGCACAACGCTAAAAATTACCTCACTCTCCCCCCTCAAAAACAACC
>NW_009259687.1:70680-88688 GCF_000687185.1 Egretta garzetta | reverse complement strand
CGCAGGCTGGAAAGGAATTTTTATTCAGATAAATTAAAAGTCGCGTCACACGGTAAGAGGCGCGGGGTGCCGCGGCTCACAGCCGGAGGAGCGGAGCAGGCAGGGGCTCCGCCGCTCGCACAGGCCAGCAACCCAACCGAGAGGTGTACACAGTGGTCCCTACGCAGGAGTCACCCCCCAAAAACCCCGCACAGGTACAGCCTGAAAGCGAACCCAAGAAGCACGGCCTAACAGCGCGCCTCAGCCCCGGCTGCCACCTGCGGACCCAGCAGCGCTGCTTAATTTGATTTCAGACATGGCTTTTCTTCTCTGGGCCTCGCCCCCCGCAAGGCGAGTGGCCCCCCGGGGCTGGCTGCCCCTCGGGGAGCCCGCCGGCTGGGTGGAGAGCAGATCCGGACACGCGTCCGTACCACGCCAGCGCTTTTATACCCTCTACAGCGTGAATAAAACATCAGGGAGGGAGCCTGCCGACCCCCCGCACCGGGGCTTTGGAAAGCGTGCAAGACGGAGACCAGCAGGGCAGCGGGAAAGCGGCAGGGATGGGAGCGGCTGGCTGGGATCCCAGCCCGCAGCACACCGCTACCGGCCACCCCGGGCCAAAGAGCAACCTGCCGTACTCGGGGATGATCGGCTTTTTGTGAAATTGATAGCACAAATCCACCCTACCACAGCAGTGAGGACAGCAATTAGCGATGCGCTATGCTCTTGACATGCAAATGAAGCAGCACCGCTGGACAGCTGTGCCCTAGCGCCAAATACTGACCAGCTCGGCTCCTTGGCCACAGGCAGCGGACACAGGCAGCTGGAGCAGCCCACACCATCTCCAGCTGACAGTTTCACTATTGCTGTTGAAAAGCCTTCTAAAAGTGAAGCAGACTGCAACAAAACAAAACAAAACACTAATAGATTCACATGGCAATACAATAACCCCTTAAATTTTAAGGTAAGTTAAATTTCGTACAAATCAAACTTCCAAAAATATTTTGCAAACTCTGGCATATGGCTATGATACACTATGTACAAATAAAATACCAGAATGGTTACGTTTTATTGCTAATTTTTTTTTTTTTATTTGGTTAAGGAATTATACGGTAGCGTATAAAAGGGTGTGGGAAGTAGCAAGAAGCAAGTGTTGGCTTCTTGTCCTCTCAAAAGCCAAGGTTGGTTGGTTTTGTTTTGTTTTTAAATACTCCCATTTTCCAATGTCAGATTAAAAGCATCGTCATACTGGGTCACGTCTGCATTACCCAAACAGGACAGAAGAGCAACAGTGAAAGATGCCTAGGCAATGGGTAACAGGGCTCCATTTTCTACATTCCTTCACTGACTCATACTCCAGGATACAATTATTCATAAAACATCCAGTCTAAAGTTATACGTAAGTCAACAACTATGAACTGACTTCCACATAAACTGATGCTTCAGCGAGGCAGGCAACTTCAATCCACTAATCATGCAAACTCCCAACAAGATCAGCGGTATTCGTGAGCAAAATCACCCGACTTGGCCCTGGTCTAGCCTGCAAAAGAATCCCTTCCGCAAAAGCCATTTTCTATGTTCCAGAAACATTCCGTGTTTAGATCCACTGGTATAAACAAACCTTTAAGCTCCTTTATAGCAAGGAAACCTCACTTAAAAGCATGCATCAGTAGAGAACTCCAACGCGACTGCATGCTCCTATCCTGCTTCTTACATCCTTCCACGGGTGAGAACACAGAAGGTAAAGGTACCAAGAAGCAATCACATTCACATTAGTCAGGAAACAGCCCAGAAGTCTACTCTGGGCCTTCCCCACCTGCTCACGCTTCTAGAGACAGGAGCTTTACTCAGGGCACTTCATCAGTGATCCCAGCAACAGTGGATGGAAGAAACCAACAGCACCAGCAACCCTGTCAGAAGATCTCCAGCGACCAGTCAGCGAGACTGTCAGCACACCGCTGATCATACCAGAGGTACAAACTATTCAGGTGCTACTCAGCAGGCTGCATTGTAGGCTTTTACCTCCTAAAGCATCTGTTAAAGTTCTTCAATAGCTTTACTGTTTTGGTTTTTTTAATAGATAGGGTCATCTCGCAAAATAATCTGGACACAATACAGCAAAGCTAAAAGAATGCTGAAGTGAAAACCCAACCACTCGGGAGGTAATTGCTCCTGTAGGCTCATGATATGAAAACATTTTCGACTCTTCCCTCTAAAAATAAATCCTGCTATAGATGGGCATGATTTACCACTCCTGCTTTCCTCTGACTGAGTCCAAACTCATTCGTGGATATACTTGGCCAAAATCAGAAGTTTAGCTGAAGCTCTTAACCACCCCTTTTAGGCTCAGTCTCTCATCATAATCAGCTTACTACCAACACAGCCCCTGACACAAGCTTCCCCTTAAATATGCATAATTTACTCTATCTCAAATATTTACAAGCAGAAGCATCCCATCTTTACAAGACAGGTTTCTTTCTGCTCTACATAAAGTGCAGCTCTCTAATTTAAGGCAAATTTCAGTGAAATATAAAACCAAAGTTTTATTTTAGTATGTACACATTTTAAATTAAAACCAAGAACTCCCTTTTAGTGAGAGGAAAGTGTTTCCCAGTTTGGGATTTTTCTGGATTTTAAACACAGTCCCAATATTATGTCCTATAGACATATAAATTTGTAAATTTCTTTTCAATAAATGCAAAAAAAAAAGGTGGCAATGTGTACAGTAATTTAGCTTCAAAGATCAGTAAAACACTGGGAAAGTGCAGACGTAGTTTTTCATGTCCCGTAGTTTCCTTTAGCTACAGTAGCATCCATCAATACCACATTTCTAAGTATATATCCTATACACCTAAAGCTAATCTCAGTTCTTGTAAAGAGTATTTCTCATCTCCATCTGTGTCAAATTTCCTAAAGCTCTGTGACTCTTGGGATGCAGAGCCAAGCAGTTTTTGAAGATCTTCATATGATAGTTTTCCATCGGAACCTTCAGTTGCTTTTTCAAACAAATTCTGAAGATCTGCAAAGAGAAAATGATTTAAAAGTAGCTCCTTTAAGTACACAGGAACATCCTATAAGCTGCTCTTCCAGTTCTACTGCACTATGTCTTTCTACCTGGTAATTAAATAAAGCAGACCCAAGTACGTAGCTTGCCTTCTGCATTGTTGCAAGCTGTCAGTAACAGTTTAGGGGAAAAAAGCATGAGCATTTCTGGATTAAATTACATTAAATCTGAAAAAAAAAAAATAATCCCCATTTCTGGCCACGACTAATAGCCCATTCTACAGCCACTAACTGCATACAGATGAAGTTATCCTCCACAAAAGCAAGCTCTGAACAACTGTTGCTATATCAACAGCACAGACGATATAAAAGGGAAAAGTGTCTGTTCATTTCCTGATGCAAAGCACTGCCCTTTCAGTAGCTGAAGAGACTGAACAAGATCCAGAAACCACTCATTTAACCAGGCAGTGCTCTCTTAAAATAAAGAAAAGAAGAAACCCCAAAACATACACGCTCACACCTACTTCGTTTTCCTTCCACCCTAATTCTGCCCTTGACTTCTCTCAATCTCTGGGACACTTGGTTATAATACTTTGGCACTCAAAACAATTACAATTCATTTATAATGCACACTCCTGTTTAAATCCAGGGTTTGGTTTTTTTTTTCCTCTTTTACAGGCTAAGTCTTTTGGGGGAGGTTAATTACTGTTTCTTTTTTTTTTTTTTTTTTTTTTTAAAGTCTGTAGTTCTCAAGCTTTTAAAATTGACCTCACTTCTCCCAGAATGCCCAGGCACACTATCATAGTTCCAGTTATACTTCCTTGTCTCTTAAACGTTTACATGAAATATTCAGAAAAAGAAAAGGTCACCCTAGAAAGGACATACCTTTGACGTTGGAAACTCCTGGTAAGGACGGATGTCTCAGCTGTCCGTTACCCTCTGTGTTGTCATCAGCTGACCTCGAAGCCAGCCTTGAAAGGTCTGTGGGCTTTGCTGTGGTACTCAGACTACTTTCAACTGTTACAAAACAATTTCTATTAGTCTTACCTATTCCACAGAATTACGGTTAGCAGAAACAAAAAAAGAATGCTGATAAAATAAATTAATTTTCTTTTTGTGTCACATGTGCCGCATGGGATAAGAATGCTGCAAAATCATTTCAGAATACAGCAGTGTTGTCCCTTTTACTAAAAACTGGAAGAACAGAAGGAAGGAAACTTTTTTTGGACAGTTATACAGCTTTAATCTTTCATGCTGTACTAGGAGATGTGTATTTGTAAACCTCATACAAAGAATGACTTAGAAGTGCTTTCTATTTCCCAGTCTGAAAGTGCCAAAGAAGCTTTATTAAGCAAATTACTTCTGCCCACCTGGGTTGTTTTCACCTTGTCAATGCGGGTATCTATCTTCCCCAAGAGCAAGGTCTAAACTTCCAAGTTGCTGATTAGCAGATTAACAACAAGCACAGGTCTACTGTAATGAAGCATTTCAAATCCTATCTTCAGCACTACCTGAATATATACAGCAAAAGTGCAGAACTGAGACAAGTCAGCAGAGACACAGACCTTTCCCCTATGTTACACTCAGATTTTGAAAAAGCAAAGATAGAAATTTATACCCAGTAACATCTACAAGTTCATCACTGTGTGCCTTCAAATACAAGCTACTGATGCATGTGAAAACTGCCATACACATGGAAAGTCACCTTCAAACTTTTGTAGTCATATGTAGTTTTCTGATTTGGAGCTATCAGTTTCCTACCACTAACCGAAATAATCTTCACCAAAAATCTTAAGGAACCACCTGAATTAACTATCCACCTTCGTCAATTATTCTTTGAATTACACAGGAAACCTTCAGGTTTATGGGTTACTATTATACAACATTCTTACCATTCTTTGATGTCTCAATGGGTCTGTCATTTTCTGGCTTGCCTGTGAGAACACTCATCAGCTGAAGCTTCTCTCTTAGTTTTGATACCTGAGAATCTCTAGTTCCCATTTCCTGCTTAAGCAGAAAAAAAAAAAAATTCTTAAAAATTTTTCAGTAGGTAGAGAAGATCAGGAAAAGTAGTAATTTTTAATCTGCAAGTACTTTTGAGTGACTTGGAGATCTCCAGGCTGATCAAGTTTAAAATTCTAAAATAAGATATTAAAAAAAAAAAAAAAAAAAAAAATCTATGGAAAGATGTAAGGAATAAATTCACACGGTCTGTAAGAAAACAATAGAATCAGTACCTCAATCTGAAAAATAGGCAACTATTTTGCAGACACTGATTTCAAAATACTCTGACATTTAATTTCTGTATTTCTTATATAAATGAGCAAGACACTGAAAAAAATCACTATATAAACCAGTCTAACATATTCAGAGCGAACATTTATACATTAATTGAATTGCACAATTGTTTTAAATCTTCGTCTGCAGAACCTTTGTTCTGGAGTCAAAATAAAACCACCTCATTTTTTAATATGGAGCTCCCTTGCTCTTTTTACGAGGCGGTTCCAGATGTTAGGTTGAGTTCACATCAATCCAAGCTTAGAACTGACAGAGTAGCCAGTTCACTCACCTGCCTTCTTTCCAGAAAGTGGAAACTAACCTCAGCAGCGCTGCCTCTTATCCCCAGCCCACAATTTGGCCATTCAGTTAGTCTCTTAAGCTCACTCGCAGCCAGTCATCAGATCATTACTGAGAAGTGGCTTTCATCAATTCCTAGACTCCACTAGCATGAAGTTTCTCTATGTCAACCCGAGAAAGTTTTTAAACCTGGATAAATGCCGTTAGCCCCTTTGCAGTGTGAACCAACAACATTTGGGCTAGCTTTGCTGAGAGCATGGCAACAGGTACTCAAATGAGCTGGCCTCCAGAGTCCCCTGTTCCACTGGACCATGGTCTGAACTTACCAAGATTCTTTCAACTGCACAAAAGGATATTATAGCAGCTCTGCTATGTTATCTCATATGTAGTCAGAATGATAAGACTTTAAACAATTACAACTTTTCTTCCATCCTAATTGACTTCCTGTCCCCAAAATGGGGTGGATAAACTGACCTTCTGCTCTGGACTTTTAAAACAAACTGGATCAGATTAGCCTGCTTGCTTGCTTTCCTCAATTTATAATCACGTTTTAAATGAGACTTAAGACAATAACATGCTCTACTAATCCAGTGTAATTTGTGTTTCCTTACTGTACCTTCAGGTCTTTATCTGAATGAGTTTCATTATCTAGTTGTTCTTCATTTTCCACTTTTAGAGAGGTAGTTGCACCATTCCCCTGCAGGAAAAATGGAGGAGAGCAGAGTTTATTCATGTGCTTATTATTTTCTACAGTAAGTTTCTTTCCTTCAAATTTGGCAGGCTTGAAACAAGAAAAAAACAGGAGAAATACATGCTAGAATAAACATAAAGACAGTGGGTTATGTAATTTACCACAGGAATGTCAGCATGTTCCTTATTGCTAAACATACAGAACATGTTCTCAGAGACTGGCCCCAGTATGGCATACAGAAAGCACTGGAAGGATTTATGAAGATATTTAGTATTAATTTATTAATTTCTTTTTTAGCATTTAAGCACCACTGTACAATCCAGATGCCCACTTAGCTCCTTAGTGGTCTTAACACACCCCTTACATGCCAGTGTGCCTTCCTAAAACATAGTTAAAGAGGTTTGTGAATCCCGTCCCATTAAGCAGTCTTAAATGCCACAGTGTTTTGAACATTTTTCTGTAGATTCTGCAGGGAAGAAATGACTACTTCAGAGATACTCTTAATGTTGTTTATCTGTCCAGAAATATGGAACAATTTCCAGTCTTCTCAAATGAAATCCTAAGTGTATCAAGTTTCATTCTGACGTTTTCTTTAGTTAGGTTTGAAGAGCTATGTCTGTAGCGTACAGCCTGAGTAGACACCCTTAGTCATCAAATGCTTACCACATTGGTAGACAAGTTCTCTCTTTTGTCCAGATTATTCACAGCAAGGGGGGAGTTTTCTAACAGCATAACCCTCCGGCTAAGGTTAGTGACGGCTGAATCCACATTTAGAAGCTGGATGTCATTCAGCTTTTGGTACGCCACTACAGTATTATTTAGCTCCTCCAAAGCTGCATGCAGCAACTGGCTTTCCTGAAACATAAAACCAGCACATATCAGTTTACTCAACCTCTGCAGCACTCTTGCTATTAACAACATGGTGACTGACCCAGTTTAACTGGGCAGACTTCAGACTGGCTCTCCACTGACACTGCTGAAAACATCTGAGCAGAAGCTTCCAGAAAGTTAACCCAGCTTTCAAAGTTTGAAATAGACATTTTCCTCAGGGCTAACCTCTTTGTTGCTAATGTAACTGCTTCAACCGTGCCAGCAAACACACAAAGCCTATTCATATAATTTTTCAGGGCAAGCTTAGCAACCACACCAACGATTTTTCCCAAGAAAGCCTGTACTAGGCCTATCTTCCTCAAAACTGAATCTTGTGTGTAAATATCGATTGTATTAAAGGTAAATAAATGCAGTCATTTTATTCCAAGCCATTCAGCTAAACACCCACACATTATCCCTTTTTTTTGTTGTTGCTGAATCCCCGCTTTCTGCGCCTTATTACATTGAGGGTGACTCAATACATCCCACTCCCAAATTGGCTTAGATTGGCAACTACCTGCCATAAAATCCATTTGATAAAAGGCCTTTAACTCATTGCCATTTACATGAGTAAAGTACACCTATAATTTGTTTGATAGGTCTTTTTACTCCTCGCCCAGTTAGAACACAAAAAAGTACTCTCAGACTAGGATACTTTCCTGTTTGCACATAGAGAGGAACAAACTACAGCAAAATGATCATGTTTCCTTTTGAAGGAGATCTGTATTGTCTTAATAAAAAAACATTCTTTTTTGTACACTACAATACTGCAAAACACTCAAAAAAGTTAAGTATCAGTGATACTTGTATCAATATTCCTTATGCAAGGGAGAAAAATACCTGTTTGCAATTTTCTGTCTGATTTCTCTCAGTCCTTGGTGCAACAGTGGAGGGAAGTGAAGGTATCTGTTTTAATTCCTTCTAAGGAAAGAAACAGAAAATTATGTTACCAAATGCCTGTAAAAAAATACTAAGCTTTTAATAACTGGCAGGCTGTAGCTAAGGATGTTTTGCTAAAATTACAGTCACTCATGTCTGTTGTCCATGCAGTATTTTAACTAGGCTAATACACAGTTTTCTGTTTCAGACACATAAGGTCCAAATTTATTTTAATTAAACCCTCCTAATTAGCTCTTCTCCCTTTAATGAAGTATTACAACACACATTTCACTGCTACATACACACTGCCATACCTGCAATGCTTTCACAGCACCCACTGACCAGATCAAGTTTTATAATGTGTTCAATTTATATTTTTTCTGCAAGGACTCTTATTAAAGTAATGCTATATTGCGGTTTAGCTGAAAACCTTTAATTATTGGCTCAGTTTGTTAACCCCAAGGCAGGGGTCGGTACAGAGTGAGTAATTTGTGGTAAAGATGGTCAGTCATTTCACCCTTACATGCGTCCTTAATTCAACCAGCAAACTGCATCTCAATGCTTCCACCATCCCCAGTTCCTAAGACAGTGCAGTTAACATAAGCAGTACCCTGCATCACACAAGAGCAGAGATTCCCAAGGCTCCACATCTGTGTAGTAGGAAGCAAAAATCTGCAGGATAGGAAGTACAGAAACAACCAACAATTTTGGCTACAGGAAGTTACATACTTGATGCCACAGAGGAGATGCCACACAGGGATCATGAAATTAGCAGCGTATTAAGGTACCAGCCAGCATCTACTAAAACTTCAAAAGTATTTTGAAGGCATAATGCAAAACTCCACACAGTTCTTAAACGTGCTTCATATTAGGCAGGTAACAGTTAAAGCACAGTGTTAAATTGGCATGTTTTCTTACCACATCATTCTGGAGTATTTCTATGGATTTCTTGTACTCTTCAATAGCTGTCTGTATATTTTCAACATCATGAGAAACACTGGTAAGAGTGCTACCTATGTTCGCTACAGTCTGGAAGAAAAAAAGTAGAAAAAAAGTCTCAGTCTTCCTCAGCTGTACTGTTCCAAAGCTTCAATCTGCTAAACACAATGTTTTGCTAGTGAAACCACAGGCAGACCGCCACAAAAAGGTGCACATGAGCTTGGAGTATTTGGAACTTCCTTTGGAGAAAAAACTGTAAATTATACCCAAGGCATCTCCAGGCCAATAGATGAACACACACTCTACACCACGAGAGCCTAAGCTAGATAACCAAAACTACGGGTTTGCTACTCTCACACCCACAGATGGTCTGGCATTAATTTACAAAAAAATAAACCTGAGATGAAGGCATCTTATCTCCACTCTACATGGAGTACTTGTATTGACTACAAGGATGTGGACATCACCCACTGACCCTGCCTTACTGGTCTTTAATGGCTATCCATCAGACACGTCATACACTGCAAAACTAGTCTGCCAAAGGTCACAGATTAGATTTTCAAGCAAGCATTACCTTTCTTAAAATGAAAGAATAGCTCTGAAGCATCAGGATAGCCCCCATGAATTCTGCAGATAGAGTCAGTGTGCTGCGACAGCTACCTTTGCTCCCGTCCCATCGTTCCCCTGCCTTCACCTACGTGAACTCCCCCTACCCCCAGCTCTAACCTTTGAAAGTAACTATTCTGTAAAGCTGCACTGGTGTTTCAGCAGCTGACAGGATTGCACCTATCCAAGTCAGACCATCAGCTAGGACATCCACAGACACTAATGGAAGTTACAGTAATTGGACAGAGCATGCCCCTATGCTTCTCATTCAATTTTTAATACTTCCTTCAATCAATAAAACAAACGGAACTCATTTAAAAATCCCCTTTTCCTATGAACCTGTTATGTTCATAAGCTCTTAAGGCACTAAAGTGACCCTCTAGCTACCCAGACTATATTCAAACAACATCCATACAAATCTTCCTGAGCTCTTCATTTTGCAAGTCTGAACACAGGTTCAGCAAGCAATCTCTCTGCCCTGGAGGATCTCAGGACACCTTTAATACCTTTCATCAGTCTGAACAAAAGCCCCTGACCGAGGAACTCCCCAAATAATCCTTCAGGACTCTACCACCAGCAGGCAGCTCCCTGTTTTCAGGAACAGTACCTAGAGGGAAAAAAGGCTTAAGAAAATCAAAATCCTATTCTAAGAATAGCAGCCTTTTCTTCCAAGAAAGGCAGGTAATTCCAAAGACAGCTGGATGCAATGGGCAGTTGAGCAGGAGATTTTTCACCAGGGCAACCAAAAGACAGGCTACCAACCTACACCCACTGAAGTTCTCCTGTGTGACAGGAGGTAGTGCAGCACACACAGAGGGGTCAAAAAGAAGTCCAAGTCTTGAAACCTATTGCTTTTCATTAACATAACACTTACAAACCATTAAAAAGGTTGTATATAAACCTCCAAATAGTTTTTCTACACTCAACACCTCACAATATACCTCTTAGAAGGATTTCAGCTCTGTTTTTACCATATCAACCTTGCAAAAGGTAAATGTAAGCAAGATGGCATCAAGAGAACAGTGCGAAACAGATGCTACTTCTAACACCTTACTTGGACTCAACAGCAGAGATTGGCAAGAATTCAAAAGTTCAAGATCTTTGATTTTCACAAAGCGCGACCAAGGAGGGACTTACTTCAACGTGAAAAAAGCCTTGCTGTTCAGCAGATCGCTGCAAGCTGAAACTTGTTGGCCCTAACACTTTGTCCTGACAGTACTGAAGCAGCAAGATGACAAGGTTTTTCTACATTATATAAATAAAGTAGGTGCAGTTTCCAGACTCTAGGTACTGCCTTAAGACTTACTTCTGATACGACACAGTGGAAATCCAGCATGCTCATAACAGCAAATTAGAAGCTTAGGAAATAGCTTTGCTTTTCTCCCAGAAAAAGAAATCCTAGCAGCATGATCAGCCAAACCACACTAATTGCTTTGCATATGACTGGCTTGTTGATTATACATTAATTTTGTAGGGATAGGAAATGAGAAGTGGAAACCCATAAAAGCCACAAAGACAACTGGACTGACATTAGGTGTTAGCCCAACACAAATGCTTATTGCTAAATAAACAGAACTGCCATGGAAGAGCTGCAGAAGTTTCAACAAGCCCTTTTTACCAAAATAAGGAGGGCAGTTCTTTGGTAAAGAATGCTCAGCTAAGGCATGTGGTAAGACACTGTATTAACAGAAGTCACTTCAGAAGTAAGCCTGTGTAACCCAGAAGGGCCCACCTTTCAAGGGATTGTCAGAAAACCATCCCAGTACAATTCACGTTTTGCTATGCGTGTACTGAACACCAATAAAGCTCCCACACTGATGTTCCATGCCCACCACTCCCAAGTTAGACTCTCCCCCCACCTCAAGACTGTAAATGCAGAGCCAGATGTAGAACTATATACTGCCCAAGATGAGGAAGTTTTCCAGAAAGCAATCAATTTTCTTTTCCAATTAAAAAAAGCTAAACAAACCCCCTAACTGCAAGCAGAGTTGTAAAACTGCAGACAGACTTTCTGCAAGTGTCTTAAATGATACGAAGATTAGCAACCTGAAGGAAAGCAACCAGAAAGATCAGCTCCAAGGTAAAGAAGTGATAACATCATACAATCAGAAAGAAATGCATCTCCAGAAAGGGACAACCAAGACCTTAAAATTTTTTATCTGCCATACATTATCACAGGATCATATCAAGTACATTAAGTCAAATTTAAAAACAAGATGGAGAAGCAAATATTCCTCACGTGCAATTCAGGTAATTCCTGTTGTCACTGCTGTCCCCAAGACCCCAGCTGCAGCTTAGCAGCACAGAAAATGTTTAGCAATAGCCACATCTACTGTACTTACCTTCTGAAGTTTCTCTACTGTGAGAGGAAGAGAAATCAGATCAGAAGCAGACTTTATGTTGTTTTTGAGATGATTTACTGTTGAGGTCAATAGTGATAACTAAAAACAAAGAGGAATGTTTAGAATGTGTCAACATAATCCTGATTCTGACCTTCCCCAATATGACTTAATTTGTAACATTTGTAACAAGGCAAGACCAATATACACACACACACACAAAACACCCCTGGCTCAAGTCCTGCCTAGGCTACATTTAAAATATTCTGCCTCCTGCAACAGAGGCAATTTTTTTTTTTTTTCCAAAACTGAATAAAAATCATAGAAACCCCTTCTTTTCAGTAATGTACCCTCTGCCCATTTTACATTAATCCCCTTAAGAGAGAGGCTGTTGTGCAAGAAAGATTTTACACATTGTGCAAGAAGCCTTTACGTGGAGGAAATAATTATCTACTTCTGTATTTAGCAATCAAACCTGCCTGGCAAAACCCAGCAAAGCCATGCAACTTCTCTATCTCAGTGACAGGCAAAGAAAGTGCATGTATCACCTAAATTTTCTGCTACAGAAGCGGAGCAGTGACAATCCAGGTACAGTGGGATAGCTCAATTTCTGTCAATTGTTTGACCTAGAAGGCAAGTTATTCAACGGGTCTTCAGGATTATTTATTTATTCATTCAGGATGACAGGCTGTCAAATGAATTAAAAACAACCACATGCTGATCATTAATTTCTAACACTTTAAGATCAATTGGCAGCCATCAGGAGTCAAAATGAAGAAAAATAATTTCTTCTCACATTTGACAACACAAAAGTAGAGCAGATAAATCCCACTTCCTTCTGGTTAAAAAAAAAAAAAAAAAGTTGTTTTGCAAGCTGAGGAAATGGACAAGATCCTAATTTTACATTAGGCCAACATTGATCAGCTGGCCTGCAGAGTGTCTGGTTCCACAGCTGTGAATATTGGCTGACACAATTCCCAGCAGTGTATCCTAACAATTTATGAGGAAAAAACCCACAGTAACTAAATTCTGATCCCCAGAAGAGCTGGCTCGGGCTGTAACCAGACCCTGAAGCAACTTGAGGGCCTGCAAGAACGACATGCAAGTATCTTTAACATCCAGGTGCAGATGATAACATTTGAAAAGTCCAACGAAGCACCTATACATCTGTGGATAATACATACCGTAATTTTCAAATATATTTATGTGCCCCATTAAGTACTGAGCCACTGCACAGGACTGAAGAAAAAACAATCTGAGCAGGCACCTCAATACTCTTAAAAATTAAACCCAAAGCACCAGTGTCAGGGAGGGCTCCCCACACACACCTCTTGATACTGCTAACTGTGAGCAGCTCTGAACTTTTACCCTCCAAACCAAAAAATTCAGTAAGAGCCTTGCTGAATGCTTTGTCTGAAGCATGAGCTAATACATCAGCTGAGAAAACAGCTTTCTGTTAAGTGGCTTAGTACTAGCCGCATAAACAGAGCTAAGACTCACACCAGCTCAGATTCCGAGTGCGTATCAGCAGATTTTATGTTCACAGGACACCAGTCCTTTATTTGTAGCAACATAAACTTGTACTGATTTGGGTACCTTCTTTCCACGCTCACAAAGTGTTTGCAGACACTCACAGAAATTTGAAATGTCAAATCTCTCATCATAAACATCACAATTATTTGGCAGGAAAATTAAGAACTGTACAGTTCTCAGGTTCTTATAAATTCTGCATGAAGTCTTTCCACCAGTTGCATAATTTCTCCTCTTTGCAATCAGTTTCCAGTCCAACTGGATGCTCATCCTTTTTTTGCTCGTTTAATAATGAGGCCTATACTCCACTGTAACTTTAAGCATATGGTCACGGAAGTCCTTAGAGAAAAGCTCAGCACTGCACTTGAAATTAATTTCTGTAAAAATAAGTCTGAATGGAATATTTTATTATTTTTTCAAAACCAAGCACTGATCCCCCTCACCTGTTTATTGATCTCTGTGATATTTATCCAAATTTTATTTAAGCCCAGTTCTCCAGTCTCAATTTGTTCTAGTTGCTTTTGCTTCTGCACCAAATCTTCATTCAGTTTAGGAATTTCTTGGAATGATGTATTTTGATTAGATTCCACTAAAAAAAAAAAAAAAATTAAATTAATTTAAAAAACCCCAAAAGTCCAGGTAAACAACATTGAAAGGCAAAAGACAAATTACAAGTAGCAACCTTTACAGCAGTGAAAGGCAGCAATAACAGTTTCTATGTATGGGTTTATTGCCAATTCAGAATTAAGTGTTTGTTCAGAATGACAGCTCTTTTTTGTTCTAAGAGCACTAATGTCTGCAGAGAGAACCCAGAGAGACCATACCAAATTTAACACTTTGCAATAGTACTGTCATTCTGGCAAACCCTCAGCAGGTCTTTATTTAGTGCAGTTACTTTGCATTACTTTCACAGAGGATCATGAAATAGTAATGGGACTTTGAATAAGAACTGCCAACAGAACCAGGGCAAAAGAGGCACGCGAGATGAACCTCAGTGCCCTTTTCAAGCTTGCAAAGGGGCTGCTGACCATGAAGCGAATTCCAAAGAGATTAACATGATTACAGGTATTCCACGTAGCAGAAAGACTACTGAAAAAAAATAATTTATAAGCTTACACACTAGCGTCTGTTGGTACACAAATCAGTAAACAAGGTCCTTGGAAATAAAGTCATCTACTACTGCAATTCATACTACAAGAAGAGGGAAACATACAGCTCAAACTAATTCAAGTGAGTCTCAGAAATGCAGGTCTTCCAGGTCTGCAGTGACTAAGCTGTTAGCTGCAAGCGCTATTAGGCAATCCTAAAACCCTAGGTCTGGGAAACAAATAAGCAAAGGCTTTGAGATGGACATGAGTGAGTTCTCCAAAACCTGCACCTCCACCCTGTAAAGCAGCACAGGAACGCTCCACAACAAACCACCAATCGTTCAGACCACAGACCGCCAAGAGCAGTGGGACCTACGTGGTATGTAGCTGGCAGCTCCTAGAACAAATTTCCTTGTGCATCCAAATTTTCCTTTGACATCCAGTCAAAGAGGAAGCCTTCAGGAGTGCTTCAGGCCCATGGAGCGGATGCCCAAATACACACAACTGGAAAGCCCTGCATCTTCAAAAACCCACTTCGCTTTTCTTGAAGCAAGTCCTAAAAGTAATTTCTAAATTCGGAGTAATCTGCGTTGACCACTCAAGAATCAAATAATGCTTTCAGTTAAGCAAGGCCTTGAAAGGTGTATTTTAGCCAAAACAGACTGAGTGCTAATTGTGCATTTGGCACAAGCAGTTCACGCTGAATCTGATGTTTCAGAGGCTCTTGCAGACAGATTATTCTCTATTTTGCCACTCTCACTGCATACAGTGAGACTCACTTAACTTCCTTAGCGCTGCAAAAAACTCTGAAGTACTATATGCATTCTTAGTATCATTACTAACAACCAAAGGGAAACACTACAATAACTTTCCCCTAACCCAAACGTACTAGATGCAAAGACGTCTTATTTTTAAAAAGTGTTCATACCACACTCTGTTTGTTCAAAGGATGACAGAACATTAACCAATACTGCCATGGGAATCTGCTCTTATGGGGGGAAAAAACTGGATGAAGATTCAGAGGAGGAAGATTCTCTTTCAAAACCTGCTGTAGGACAGACGGATCCCACACCTTTGTTTCTCCATCCACCCACCCATCTTGCCAGAGCACAATGTTCCTTTCTGGAACCAGGTTACTATTGGCTTTTTGTTGTCGTTTTTAATGCTGCACCTCATTATCAGACTCCTGTCCAGCTTTGAGGCATGCTATTACAGTGGCAAGGAAATCCAAGACGATTTCATTACTAGACCACCTATTAAAAGCACGGCTTTTCTATCAGAGCTATTAAGGAAACAACCAAAACATCTGTAGCTGCCAGACAGTAAGCTCAGAGAGAACAACTGCTTTAACAAAAAAGGTCTATGCAGAACAGGAATGATGAAACTTAGCCACACCAAAGCCAACAAATGTTGTCATTGTGCAAAACTTTTACTGCCAGTACATACTTAAAGCAGAGCAGTCCATGGCGAGCAGCAGTCAGCTTACCCAGAACACAGAAACAGCTACTGCAGAGCTGTTCGGTACGCTCACAGCGCCTGTAACTGAAGGTATCCTCCATAGCCGGCGGAGACCAGTTACGGCTAACTTTCAGAGTTCAGTATCAGTTAATATATAAAAGCACATCTATCAGCAACGCTTTCTCTCACTCCCAGCCAGCAGGTTCCACCTTGGCAGACAACTCCCCACCTCACAGCAGCGTTACACACCCCAACGGGAAGCCCTAAACACCAACAGCAAAGAATTTCTACATCCATTTCCTCAATACCTCTTTTACCACAACCAAATCAAGCACTCTGCTTACCTCCAGCCCTAGCAGCCTCCTAATTTTTGAATTGATTTCACCAGCCTTACTTTTAAGGTCACCTTCATGTCCTGGGCACAAACACTCCTGGCAATTTCAGGCAAAGCGTAACTACCTAGCTTTCCTGAAGCAGCTAGAGACTACCTGAATGCTTAAGCTTCACCGTCTTCTGCTTCATTCACACAGCTTATCCTTGCCTTTTTCAATAGGTAGGATTTTAAGTACTACTAAAATAAAGCACCAAAACATATCTTGTGTGCAGAGATAAGGTATAGAGAACCCAGAGCACACTTTACATGCAAATCTCACCATTTGTTAAACCTCAGCACTACAGAAGTTATAATATTGAAGTCTTATATGGACAGGAAAACCTGAGACCTACAAGCAAAATGCTTCACCTTAACTCCATACTTGGAAATATTAAACATGATGTAACTTTGCACCATATGCAACATAGCATAGAAGTTGAACAAGAACATGTCAATACAAGCAAGATAAACACTCAGAGGATACAAAAAAAAATAACACCAAAGCAACATACAAATTGCAGTAACCCCATAGCAAGTATTAGAGGTTTTTAAAAGAGCTCAAGACAAGAGCATTGTTTTCCATTGGGCAAGGAGATGTAACATTTGCCTTGGATTCACCCAGCCTCCGAGTGGTTTTGGCTCCGAAGACTCCAGTTCAGGGGCAGTTTGTCTACTCAGTACTTTCAAACTTTGAATAAGCAGGTAGGCACCTAAAGCTCTTCATACTGCCCAAAGCAAATGTGAAATAGTGTAGTTATGTTTATACTTACTAGTTCGAAACTTCTCCTTTATTGCATCCAGATCCTCCTTGAGAGCCACCTGCATCCAGACTAAGCCAACGCACGCCACCACACAAGCAGCAAGAATGACAAATGCACATAATGGGTAACAGAATCTGCAGCATCGTAGATAGTCTCCCCTGGGTAAAGCAAAAATAACAGATTGTGAATATTAACAGTACCTAGAAAAATTTCATTTTAAATGCTGATCTACCAAAGTAAGGGACAATGCTGGAACAGCACACATGTTTTGGCTGACAACAGCTAACGAAGAGCTTCTCCAACAATAAATAAGGCTACACAGTGAGATCAGGGCTGTTACTTTCTGTTCAGTTTATCCTCAGTAGGCACATCTAGCATATTTAAGAGCAGCTGTCAGGCTTCCCTTACTGAAATTTCCTGCTTTGCTCACATAAACTTATGTTAGGAACATCTGCTTGATAGCTTGGAAAGCAGGCTTCAAGAAACGGTACTGCCAGAACATTAGGGCAAGTGCTTCTAGGTTATCCTAAACTGCGAAATCCTAAGTTTCTCTGCAGCGTGCCTACTTTTAGTTATTCTTAGAGACCCATTAATAAAGCTGTTACTTAACTTAAAAGTTTATCTATTGGCAAAAGCACGTCATCTCTATGACAAAACCAGCACCGCGTCAGCTGGCAGACACAGGACCGTGCCTTGCCGAACGCGCGGGGACAACCGTGCTCAACACGTCGATGAACCGACCCCGAGCTGCGCCAGGGGCTTCAGCTGCAGTGAGCACAAAACATCTAAACCAAGAAGAAAAAAGCCTGAGGGGGGTTCGGATCTGCTTCTACGCCCAGCCAGGCGACCTGTGGGGCCGGACACGCTCGGTGCGGCTCCAGGCCATTCCCGGCAGTGCCCAGCGCCCCACAAGCC
>NW_009259687.1:60276-68126 GCF_000687185.1 Egretta garzetta | reverse complement strand
CTTCTTCCTTATATCTAGTCTAAACCTACCCTGGTTTAGTTTAAAACCATTACCCCTTGTCTTGTCACTGCTGGCCCTACTAAAAAGATTTTCCCCATACTAAAAAGATTTTCCCCATACTAAAAAGATTTTCCCCATAAGAAAGCAATAATATAACGTGGCGTGGGCATGGTGGGCATGGGGTATAACCCGGCCTTGGTGCTGGAGGCCGCCGAGCCACGCTGCTTCATCCCGGCCAGGCTCTGCTGTCACCTCTCTGCTCCTATGGAAGTCAGGGCTGAGCAGATGCACGCTGCTCCGGGCCTCTGCCCGCTCCTTCTCTCCCGTGCCAGCTCGCATCGGCCTCGCGGCCGGGTGAGCCAGGCAGGGCAGTGATCGTTTCGAGTCACGTTGAAGCCACAAAACACATCCCAGGTGTAGCATCTGGCACAGGGGCCGCAGATCTTTTTAAGGTTGTGTTAAAGCCATGGCTAGCTGTACATAAGCAAGCCTTGTTCCAGGCACTCATGGTGTGGATGACTATTCCCCAAGGTATGTGCTTACCTGCACGCATCAGTGTGGCTGCCTTGGCAAACAGATTTGCATGGCTCATCGGCAGTTTTGCGAGGAGTAACTGAGCTGCCTGGTGCGAAAGGCTTCTCCATACATGCTAAAGGCTACTCCAGATCCCCCTGACCGCTCCTGGGCTCTGCTCATGCCCTGCTCTGGCCAAATCTGCAGCACATTAAATAACTGGCACCCTGAAAAGTAGCTGGGAAATCTGGAGAGGACCTCCTAGGGCTTGTCGCTGTGCCCCAGTTTTGCTGTGCTGGATGGGACAGGCAGCCTTTTGGCAATGTAAGCATGAAGATGGGCCAGTTCCGGGCTTCGTTGCGCTGCCAGTTAGACTTTAAAACTGCAGTTAAGTAAGGTAGGTTCACTTGTTTGTCCGTTGTGACTATTTATCCTGGAATGGGATTTAACCATTTGTGCCAATTGCTCGCTCCCATCATGGCTAGGTTGTTTACGGCTCGACATTTACCTCAGATGGTATTTTTTGAAGAACTCCTGTTTCATTTGCTGATTAAATGTTGCTGAATTCCTCAGAGCCTGGTGGTGTGTTGAGCCAGTGAGGAAACGGGCAATGCTCTGGGCATGTGCCGAATACAACATTCACACACATCTCAGAGGAGGACCTGAGAGCTGTGTACAGGGAGAGGACTGACATTTCCTATTCTGTTGATTTAAAGTGATTAATTGCCAGTTTTGATTCAGGCCAGTTTAGTATCTCAAATATATGAGATATATGCACGCTGCTCCCAGCATCCGGAGGCATCTTCTCTCTCGTGCCAGCTTGCATCGGCCTCGCGGCCGGGTGAGCCAGACAGGGCAGTGATTGTTCTGAGTCACATTGAAGCCAGAAAACACATCCTGGGTATAGCGTCTGGCACAGGGGCCACGGATCTTTTTAAGGTTGCATTAAAGCCATGGCTAACTAAACCCATGGCTACCTAAGCCTGTGTACATAAGCAAGCCTTGTTCTGGGCACTCATGGCATGGATGAATATTCCCTAAGGTATATGGTCGATGTATGGTCATGCTTTGGGTGGGTCTCCTGGGAATACATCACTTTGTTTTAAAGCATTCTTAGGTGTTAGCCTCTGCTTATCCAAATCACTTGGTAGAAATGACATTAAAATATCAGGAGAGGTTGGGTAGAGCTGTTCAGTCTCACTGCAGCACCACGACTTAGTTAACGCCCGGAGTGCTGGCCCCAAGCTGGCCAAACCGACTTCCCAAGGCCACTGTTGGTGGGAAGCAGAGGAGAGCAGGAGCTGCCTTGCAGCAGGGGGGCTGTCAGTCCCTCAGCAGCCCTTTGCCTGCATCTGCTGGAGGGGAGCCAGCCTGGATTTGTTTGAGCACAGAGCAGTTTTGTGGTCAGATTTCAGCTCCTGTGTATTCTGTTTCAATTGCTGTCGGCGCATAGTCGTTAAAAGTGCCTTTAAGCGCCTCTTCCCAGATGCTTTTAATGTTGGATACATTTCAAAACTTGCATTTCTGCGTGAGATGAGGCTTTTACCTTTCTTTCTTAGACCCGAGCGGGGGTTATACTTTTCTTTTCAAGCCCCCAAGGGAGGAAGAAGTAGATGGTCTTTCATCCAGATCCTGGAAGCTGTAGCCCTGGTTAAGAAGCAGGAGCTTTCCATTCCTGTTCCTCCGCAGCCCTCAGGACTTTACACCCTCCGCCTGTGGGATTGCTTGGCACAGCAGGTGGAGGTTACTCACCTTGGGGGTAATCTCTCTTCTTAAATAAACCCATCCTGCCCTCTGCCAGCACAGGGGCGGTTCTTGGTAGCACAAACTGGGGCCAGCGCTCTGAAAACAAGGTTGGCTGCAAAGGCTTCTAAGCATTAGGACTTCTGCCAGCGAGGCTTGCTCAGCATCTCCCAGTTACTTCCATTTATGCTTTCTGCGATTTTGTGATGGGAGGAAGCACAAGCAGCTGTATCAAAGGGACTTTCACATGTTCAAGTATCACTCGTCTAAAGGCACAGTGCCAAGCTCCGCTTCTGCTGGCATTGCTGAAGGGGTGGGCGCTGGGGAGGGCTGCCTCCTTTTACCCCAAAATTCAGTCCCTGCAATCAGAGAAACTGATGGTTCTCTTTAATAAGTCCAAAATCTTGAACTTGAGCAAGAGACGTTGAATGACAACTTTCTATCATAAATGATAACTGGATGTAGTTCATCATTCTGCCAAATGCGGGAGATACACGGGGCATGCTGCCGGGACCCCTCGGTCCCGTGGGGAAGGGGACTCAGCCTCAGTGCACAGAGCTTGGCCATGCCCCCAGACAGCCTGCACAGTCCCCCGGCAGATGCCCCGCAGCTCCTGAGCATCGTCTCCGAGACGGGCCTCACCTGGGTGATTATTTGAGTACAAGCCATCCCCCGGGTTGAGAAACACTAGCCAAACTAAAAGCTGAGCTGAGCTAACTCACCACCAAAGCGACTGAGCAAATATTCACTTGACTCAGTCAATAGGGTGACGTTGTGACTGATTTCTACACCAGTATGCGGATGTAATTGAACTTCAAGCTTCAAGTCGAAGCAGCAGTGGCTATGTCAGCCCCAGCTCACCAAAATCCTTCCCCCTTCATATTGTGGCAGGGTAGTGTCTGTCCAAAGAAAAGGGAATTCTTACATGATTTTGTCTCTGTGATCTTTTTTTCTCTGTCTGTGGCTTTGGATCTTTCTACTGATCTTTCCATTCGTTCTTTGGCTATTGCCTGTTTAATATACAATAACACCGGCTATAAAAGCAATAAAACGGTGATCACTTTCAAAGAGTGAACCTGCAGTGTTGCTGATAGGAATGCTGGTGCTCATGTTACTCCTCAGCGTGCAGCGTCCTAGGACTGCTGTCAAAGTGCTGCCGCATTTTCTCATGACTGCAGGGTGCTAATTGCTCAGCCATGTGCAAGTGAGAGCATATTTGCACGCCACAAAATGCAGATGCTGTCTGGGGCAAATCTGAGTCTTCCTTGAGGTGGCCATGGAAAAAAAGCAGATAATGTATGTGCACTGATAGGTACCACCACCGTCCCTAAGGATGTTCTCCATGGTTAGGGTCAATTGATAACTAAGAGTTATTTTATATGAGGTTTAAAAGTAACAAGCATCTCTAATTCTCATGCTCCACAAACCCAGAGGGACAACACCTTGTTTGCCATTACCTGGGTTTGCGATACAGAAAGACCTTGAGCTTTTTAAGACAGTGTATTAGGAGATTATTTTTTTTTCTCCGAATCTATGTATTCTTTCTCGTTTTACTTCTCCACAACTAGTTTCTCAAGGAGGAAGAGGTGCTGGACAAGGTGGAGATCTGGGCACAGAAGTACCCGTACGCTCACCCTCTCTGGTTCGGGAGTTTCTCAGCCTACCTGGTTGTCACCGACCCCACCTATGCCAAGGTTCTGTTGGCCAGAGGAGGTGAGAAGATGATGCCTTCAGCTGCGGAGCAACAACCGTAGCCTGAAGATCTCCCACACCAGCCTAAAAATTCAGAGCAAGGCAGGGTTTCGCAAAGAGGTTGTCTTGCAGAAATCATCTGAAGGCATGGAGAGATACCCCTCCTTCATGCCATGCCCTTGGTGCTTCAGGCACAGGGCTGCAGGGGTGATGGGGACCCCTCCAAATCTGGCAAATCAAACGCCCTCAAGTATTCCTTGAAAAGTTATCTTCTCAGTGCCTGACCCCAGCAAGGAGAAGACAGCTGGAAGCTTTTTTCTCAGCTCAGACCCCTGGTTCCTACTGCAGAGCCATATCTTTAGTGCAGAGAGAGAGAGAGGTGCTAAACTGTGCTGCCGGGGAGGTTAATCGTTTATCACACAGCACAGACTTTGAACTACCAATATTCTTGTTTATTCCAGCCTGGGCATCTGCTTTTAGATGTGTTTCTTGCAGCTGGGCCAAACAGTGTTCTTTTGTTGTGAAATACTGTTGAATTCTGCAGGGATGCCACCGATTCTGCTTCATACCCAACCAAAAGTGAGAGCCCAGAGGGACCTTTAAGGTGCAAACCAGTAGATTGGTGCTAGTGAAACATTAACCATTTTCTTTTCTCTTTCTTGATGATTTTTTTTACAGATCCCAAGGATAACATCAGCTATAAACACCTTGCCCCATGGATTGGTATGTATTCTCAGGGCTTTGTCTACCAGGAATGATTCTGAAGTTAGTCAAGAGCATGCTATAAATAAACAGCATTGTGCTTGTTCCTCGGTGCAGTTATAGCTAAAAGCTTCCTGAAATTATTCCATTTATTGAAAAAGGTATTAAAGGTACTAAATAATACTATTTTTTTGTGATTCGAGGAAAGTTCAGATGTAGTCATATGTACAAATGAGACCCACTTACACATCCATAGTTAGCGAAGGGTGGCGATGGGAGAAGCTCAGAGTCAGTGGAGGACCGGTGACAAACGCACCTGCTGATCCAAACTTCTCAGCTCCAGCAGTGCTGGTGTTTCTTTTTGGAGGCAGCGTTGTGTGGTTTCAGTGAGCAGGGCTTTGCTCAGCCCGGGGAACCCTGGAGCTGACGGCAACATTTGGAAGCACTCTCTCATGGCAGCTCAGACAGCAGCTTTAATCATGCTCCTTGCAAGGCGGAGGCTGTGTCCGCAGGCAGGTGAAAGCAGCCTGCTTGTGCCTAGCAAAACATGCCGTGCCTGTGTTTCCCCAGGGAAAGGGCTGCTGATCTTACATGGGCCAAAATGGCACCAACATCGAAAACTCCTGACTCCGGGGTTTCATTACGACGTCTTGAAACCGTACGTGGCCCTGATGGCAGAGTCTACTAACGTGATGCTGGTAGGACTCATATCTGGTGCTCCTCTCTCTGCCCTGTTTTCTTTTCCCTGATCCTGACTGGTTAGGAGGTAAATGCTGGAGCAGGGTTTTCTTGCAGTGCCCTTACTCACAGCCTGGTAAGCGTAAGGACAGGCTGTGGCGGTTGAGGTTTCTGAGCCACCACAAATCCCTGCCCGCAGGCTGGAAGCAATGAGCAGGTTGAGCCTCCCTGTAGGGACTATGTCTCTGGTACTGCTTTGGGCTAAGGTGTGAGGATTAGTGTTACTGCCGTCCCCAAACTGTGCATAATCTCGATCCCAACTGCAACTTCTTATAAGGCGGTTTTTTTGTAAATGAAAAACTGAAGTAAGTAAAAGTTCATAATAAATCCCCAAAATACAAAGGTTGGAGCAGAGTTACACTGTGACCTAAGGTTAAAAGGTATCATTTGCTGTCAACATATCCATGACTGGATTGCAATCCCTGCCTTGCCTAATACACAGTGAAACTGCACTGTTCTTTCATCCATTGGTGCTGGGCATGATGGAAGCCAGTAGGAATTACAGGCGAGGGGCACCAGGCTTTGTGGACATGGACCACCAGCAGTCTGGGTGCCAGATCTATTCCTCGTCCTTTGCCTCCCTCCACCCAACTTCCCCAGCAGCTCCACATGGATTGTGGCTGTCCTTTCTCCCACCGGCCCAGGGAGCAGCCAGGAGCTGGGGGCTGGAGAATCATAGAATGTTTTGGGTTGGAAGGGAGAACCAGGAGAGCTTTTGCTGTGCACACAGGTGCTTGGCAGTTTGTCATCCCTTGCAGTGCATGTGGGAGCCCATGCCACCAGGTGGCAATCTTTGCATGTGCTAAGGACGTAAGTCTGTCCATATAAGCCCTGTTCCCCAGCCTGGTTTCATGCTATGGGAGCTCGGATGTGACCATGCTGCTCCATCTCCTCCCTTTCTCAGCTTTTGAGTCCACTGATTCCTTCCAGCCACGAAGGGACAGAGGATTTGACACTGTTTCATGTCTGCCAGGCAAGAGAGACACTTTATAGTTTCTTTAGGGATCCCCTATGGGAAGAGTTGAGCAAGAGCTCCTGTGTTATATGCTGGGAAAACGCAGTGGGAGAGAGGTCGTGAGATGGAAGCTTGCATCTTAGACACCAGAGGCACCACAGTCATATGTGCTTGTAAGAGAGAGACAGAAAACACAGACTCGGTGAAGCCCAGTGCCGACATATGCTGCCCTTGTGCGGGAAACACACGGAACCCTAAGAAACACATTGGTAACATGCTGCGTCACCCAGAAATGTGCCCGTCCTGGGCTTCACCAGGGTGCCTTTGTCCCAGGGTGGGGTGTACCAGGGCTCACTGCTGCCAGGATCTGAGAGTAGCAGCTGCCTGAGGCAAATTTCCTATTAACCACCCCGCTCTTGCCTTCTGGGATTTTGATGGCAACTAAGAGATCCTCTCCTTTTTTCCATGTCTCTGAGATGTATCCCTAGCTGAGCACTCATTTAACCAGAGGGTGACTGCAAATCATGCAGAACTGTCCCTTGCCTTCTCATTTCTGTCTCCTTTGCACCCTAGGATAAATGGGAACAGCTGATCACAGACAGGAAACCGGTGGAGCTCTTCGAGCACGTCAGCTTGATGACTCTCGATAGCATTATGAAATGTGCCTTCAGTTGTCACAGCAACTGCCAGACCAACAGGTCAGCGCTGGCTGCCCCAAACCCTGGCAGAAAGTTTGCAGCTCGCAAGGGAAGTGGGCAAACTGCTTGTTGTGACGGTCCCAAATTTACAAATTTCCACCATTCCTCTCTCCCCAGGAAAAACACCTACATCCAGGCTGTCTATGACCTATGCCACATGGTGCACCAGCGCCTCCGCATCTTCCCCTACCACAACGACATCATTTACTGGCTCAGCCCCCACGGGTATCGCTTCAGGAAGGTCTGCCAGCTCGCTCACGACCACACAGGTATTCCCTGCCTTCATCCTCTCCCAAAGTTTTTGAGCAGGGTGGGTGATGGCTGACCAGAGGCAGCCAAGTTACCACTTTGCCCACGCACTGATCCTGCCTGGAGGCTTAGAGCCAGGGTCCAAGCAGAGCATCAGCTTGCAGCAGTGGTCTGATCTAGGCATGAAGCAAGGGGATCTCACAGCTCCTGGGCTATTAAACTGGAGGAATTCCCCCCTGGGAACACTCCTGTTAAATGACCAGAAACTGGTGAGACAAGGGATGGGTGCTGCAGGCAGCACCGATGCAAGGAATGATTTTCCTTTCCAGGTCAGGTGTGGTTTTAATGTAGGAGGGGTGGGCAAAATAAGCTGAAGAGTCTGTGGTGGGCAAAGAAATTTGCAGAAAAGGATGGTAATGTGTACGGCATTTGCTGCTAGAAAAAGCCGAACTGCCTGGGATGCAGAAGCACACGCACTAAACGCATCATGAACCAAGCGGTGGTCACCCCTTGGGTAGCTTTGCACTGGCAGGACAATTTTGCAGTTCAGCATCTCCTGC
>NW_009259687.1:54603-60016 GCF_000687185.1 Egretta garzetta | reverse complement strand
CTAACTATTTCTTCCCCAGACAAGGTGATCCACGAGCGAAAGGAGTCCCTTAAAGACAAACGGGAATTTGAAAAGATCCAGGAGAAGAGACATTTGGACTTCTTGGACATTCTGCTGTGTGCCGAAGTGAGTGGCAAGGAGTGACGTTGGTAGCCTCTGTTGGGGAACACAACCCACACAGGGGTTTCATAGTTATGCTGGTTTAATACGGGGAGGGATAAAGGGATTTACAAGCAAAGGAAAAGAGGCCCTGAATTCAGTCTCAACAGAGATTGATTTTGTTTATACGTAGCCTAGGGGCATTACCACCCCCCTTTGCAATAGCTGAAAGAATATAATGTCCCCTTCTGGGATACTATATTTCATATATAGATATATGGGCCACTATAATAAATATGGGGTTTATATATACGGGCCACTGAAAATGTCTCTGGGCTGTTAGGATGAAAACGGAGCTGGACTGTCCGATGAGGACCTGCGTGCAGAGGTGGACACGTTCATGTTTGAGGGCCACGATACGACGGCCAGCGGGATCTCCTGGCTCTTTTACTGCCTGGCATCACACCCCGAGCATCAGGCACGGTGCCGGGAGGAGATCCAGGGGATCCTGGGGGACCGGGAGATGCTTCAGTGGTAAGATTGTATTTCCTCAGCTGGTAACTTTTTGTCCTATCGCTGGTATTTCTAAATGAGCAATGTCTTCAAGGCTCAAAAGTTGGAGTGCTAAAGGACTGATCTGTAAGGCTGCTGCATGCACAGGGACTTCACAGGATGGAGCAGATACCGCATCCTTTAGCTAAATCTGCCTTCCTGCCCTTCAGGGCTCCTATTGCCAGGGCAGACATGAGAAAAAACCATCCCAGACCAGGAGGACATGCTGGATGCCGTGTCAAGACTGGGGCCACCAACACTGCCCTTTGCTCTCTCCTGTTTTCTCGCCACAGGCGTTGTAGTTGCGGCTCTTCATCTTTCACTGTCACTTTGCACTTGAGCTTGTTCAGAGGTTGTTCGGGTTGTTCAGAGGTGCCTTGGGGTTCCCAGCTTGTGGTGGGTTCCTCCGTACGCCCCATCTGTTGCAAGGGGGTTTGCCCAGGGGGCTGATGGCCATGGGGCAAGGGGCCTCCTGGCACAGGGCCGTGGGGGGAGCGTGTGGCTCAGCCTGCCTCTGTCCCGGCAGGGAGGACCTGGGCAAGATGAGTTACAGCACCATGTGCATCAAGGAGAGCCTTCGCCTTTACCCACCAGTGCCTGGCGTGTCCCGGCAGCTCAGCAAACCCATCACCTTCCCTGATGGACGCACCTTGCCAGAAGGTCTGTAAATCCTGTTCTCCTTCACAAAAGTGTGCTCTTGGACAGCTTGCTGCCTGCCACAGATCAAAGGCGACAGCCCTGCCTCTGTGCCCTGGTCCTCATCCACAGAGGCATTCAGATAGGACTGTGCAGATGCTGGCATCCCATTGACAGACGGAGGTCTGGGCTGTACAGCGGCATCCCCATGACATCCTTCCTGCCACCACTGCTTTGGGGCAGCCGTGCCTGTGCCCAAAGCCCCTTCTCTTCCTGGCCAAGCACAAGCCCATGGTTCACCCATTTTGGCAAACTGCAGGCGCAGGGGGATGGGAGCCAGTCCCATCCTGACTTGTGGCATGGGAATTGCCCTGTGTGGCTGCTTTCCTTCTCTGATTTAGCACACAAGCAGGCAATGTTGGTGGGGGGATGATGTGCCTGTGGTGCCGGTGCCTTCCTCATTTCCACTGTTTGGCTGCTTACAACTAAACAAATGGAAAATGTTTAGTTTCTCTGAAGCCAATGACAAAACCCTCATTGGTTTCCAGTTGACAGATAAGACCATGACGATTTAGACAGACCTTTGTGTGAGCAGGCTGCAACTTCTCCTTTAATTTCTGTGTCACTGAGTTCTTTTCTCATTCTCAATTGCTTTACAGGCAGCATTGCTGCGATAAGCATTTATCTCATTCACAGAAACCCCATGGTATGGAAAGACCCTTTGGTAAGTTTTCTTTTGTCCTTCTAATAATTTTTTCCCCTTTACACTGTGCCTCTTCGAATGCCCTCTTCATCTGTTAGCAGGAGAGCAGAGCCCCCCTCTTGCTGCCGAGCGTCTTTGGCCATGGGAATCATGCTGGGATGTGACCGCCTTGCATTAGTCTCAGTCAGCTGCTGCACAGGGCGGTCAGACCGCAGCGTTAGGGCTGGGTGCTGCCCAAACAGTAAGACAAAGTGCTCCGAAGAGCTTCTTGTATTGACAGGCCAAAGGGTGATTTTTTGCTCAGCCTACAGGTAGAGAATTGAATCCCAGCTCCCCGGTTTTCATCATATCTATGTCTTGGCCACACCATTGCAGGGCTCAGTGGAAGGCAAGGGAGCCTGGTGTATGAGTTGCAGTCTGTCTCAAAAGGAATTCTCTCCCCAATGGGGTTGTTGAGAAATTACGGGATGTCGCATTTCTGAAGATACCACTCAGCACCGTGTTCCTTAAATAATTGCTTTTTCTTGCCACGTATTCTTCATTTCCAGGTGTTTGACCCTTTGCGGTTTTCCCCGGAGAATGTCTCTGGCAGACACTCTCACGCCTTTCTGCCTTTTTCTGCTGGAATGAGGTAAAGTGTACTGAACGCTGAAGGAGTAGTGGGGAGAGGAAACACGCATCCCTGGAAACTGCGCAGCCCGGGAAGTGTGTGCTGCTGTTGTCGTTGCTGTCGGGGAAGCGCTCGCAGAGCGCTTTCAGAGACCGCCGCCTGACGACCTGGTCCTGTAGTGTTAAATAGTTCATGAGCACATAGCAAGCGTTTGTGCCACAGAGGGGTTGTGATACCAGCAGGCAAATGGGAAGGAAACATCGCTTGGGGGATGGGGAACAGGGTCCCAAAGGTGCTCAGCAGCCTGGTGGCATCATGCGGGGAGCCTGCAGCATCCTGGGCTCGCCTGCTCTCCTCCTCTCCTTGATGCAGAGAACCCATCCCACCCCCTCATCCTTTGATTCCCCCTTGTTCCCTCCTCCCAGTCCTTCTCTTCACCCTGTGCTCACCCCAACAAGGCAAATTCGTTGCAGACCCTCCTGCTTGGAGACCCACTGCCTTGGCTCTGCTGGCTTCCCCATCTCCCCTCCCTCTCATTGAACACACATCCAGGAGCTCCTCTCCCCCAATACTGCCCCAGATTCCCCCTGCTCAGCCCATGCCCCTGCTTTTGCCACCCAAAATGCTGCCTGGGACACCCAGATCTGCAGAGGGGAAGGGTTTTGTTTTGTTGTGAGAGATCTGAGATCCAGCGATGGGGGTTTATCTGTGCCCAGCACTGGGATCGGGTGGCTGAGCTGCTTGGTTTTACCCCAGGAACTGCATCGGACAGCAGTTTGCCATGAATGAGATGAAGGTGGCACTGGCCCTGACCCTGCTCCGCTTCGAGCTCTCGCCCGATCCCACCAAGACTCCCTGCAAAATACCTCAGATCATCCTTCGCTCCAAGAATGGGATTCACCTGTGTCTAAAGAAAATCCGCTGATGCTGGAAAACATCCTGCCTTCGCCAGAGGGAGGGACCAAGCAGATGACAGGACAATGTTTCTCTGGGGCAAAAGATGCAGGGCAGGATTTGGGGATGAGGATTCCTGATTTATGTGCTGCTTCCACCAGCTGAAAGCCCTTTTTGGCCTGGGCCCAGGTAGCCTGGATCTCGGAGCAGCCAGGCACGGCCATGCCTCTTTGCTGGCTTTCCCCTTGGCTCACCGCGGAGCCCAGCCGAAGCTGCCGTGAGGGCTGTCCTCCCATTGCAAGGGGCCTGGGAACATCTGCAGGTTCCCCCAGCTTCCTCCTTACCAAATCCTGCCTCCGCCCTCATGTCCTGGCCGAACCCATGACGATTCCCAGCCCTGCTCTGTCGCCAGCACCTTCCTCAGTGCCTAGAGGTCAGCCCTCCTCTCCTGCAGCAGGGACAGCCCCTGGCAGACCTCTTCTCACACTCAGTGTGTCTCTGTTTTGTTGAAAGCACTGATTCCAGTTTGGGCTCTGAAACTCTGCCTAAACTGCATAATATTCTGTAATTTTTATGTTAATAAACCAATAATTATTCCTGTAACAGCAGCTGTGTTGGTTTTCATTGCTTGCCCGCTTCATCACAAACACAGTGTAAAACCCCTTTAGAAATGGGAGATGGAGAGGCAACCCATGAGCAGTAAGAGACAACCCTGGGTCTCCAACCGCAGCCAGCACAGCATCTCCTTCCGTGGGCAGCCCCGTAACAGGGATCCAACGTGCAATCTTTGTTTAAAGCTGCACAGGAGGAGTTCTGATAGTTAGAAAGGTTGTTTTCTCTTTTTTTTTTTTTTTTTTTTTTTTTTTTTTTTATTTTCCTAAGCTGATAAAGTTGTGAGAGTTGTATGCTTGAGGTACACTGGAGAACACCAGCGAGCTGTCCTCTGCCTCTGCAGGAATCATTACTGGGGTCGAAAGTGTCAAATTGGGAAATCCCAACTGCTGCTGTTGCAATTAGCGTCACGGTGATGTCAGCTGCAGTCCCAGCGTCGTGAGCAGGCTGCTGTGCAGTAAGACAGCGGCTGACTTCATACTGCTCTCGTCTGCAGAGATAAGGCAGATAGAAAGCAGCGGGGGAAACAGGAGGACCTTTATTTGGGAAACACTGTGCTACTCTATCAACACCGCGAGCCCAGTCACTGGTGAGCCCCATTAATGGAAGGTTCTATCAAACGAGGTTTTGTCCAGTTTTAATTTTAACTACATGAAGGGTGCCCATAATACAAATAACCTGTGTCATCTCTCACCCTGAGCATATTACCCACCCACTGCAAATGTCACACCAAAGGTGTCCTCAGGACAGCTGAAAACTGAGAAGCTGCAACCAGGACTTTTCAGAGGTAAAGTCTCCAGGAAGATAAATATTTACTGAAGAAAAAAACAGAAACTTGTTGAACCCCACGCTATAATCTGAATTATGCTGCCTCTACTCCCTTCCTTTGTAATGGATTCCACCAAAAGAACAAATCTGAACTTACAATGAGAAAGATATATTTTGAAAATACTTTTAAGCTGATGCGTAAAGGCCGCGCTTGTCAAATGGCAGCTCGATCGGTGTGCAGTCTTGGAAGTTGCTCCCACTTACATACATAAGGATCAGGACTCTAGAAAGTAAAATGAAAATAAGATTTCTCAGTAAATGTGCTTTTCCATGTGCTTTTTCATCTCTATTTCCCGCCCTTCGACAATGTTGGCTTTCCACCTATGCCAGGAAAACTGAATCCCAGTTCAATTTATTTCTGCTTCTGAGTTAATCAAATTTATTTTGGCCTGAGCCAGCTCCTCTCAAAGAAGTGGGTATGTCAGCACGAGGGTACAGCACCCACTTTGCAGGGGATGCTCACCGCGGCTGGCAGCCGC
>NW_009259687.1:17566-54490 GCF_000687185.1 Egretta garzetta | reverse complement strand
GCCAGCCCCTGCGCCGGGGCAGCCCGGGCAAACGCCTGCAAGCTCCAGCTGCCTGTCCCCTCTTCAGATGCGAGATGCAGCTCTTGAGTTGAAATCAGAAATATCTCTGCAATGGAGAGAGACAGGGTATGCTTATTAAAGTGTTATAAAACTATGAGAAGTCGGAAACACTTGGGAGGACAGTATTAGGATGCAAAATTATCTTGATAAATTGAAAAAAATGCTCAAGTGAATAGGGAATGAGTCCATAAGCACAGGCACGAAGCACAAGGGCAGGCACAGCCATTGCATAAAACCAAGAGGGGAAATGACTGATGGGCAGCAATCTCTCCAAAAGGTATTTTGGAGACACAGAGGCTCACAAAAGTAATGCAAATCAGTAATACCCTGCCATTGTAATCAAAGCAAACATCATACTTGGATACATAAGTACAAATATTTGTCAAAAATTTTTCACTTGCGTCTCCTTTCATTGATAAAATGAGACAGTGTCTTTCAACCCTGTTTGGAGATTTAAGTATAAAGGCAACTGCATTTACTCAAAAATGTACTTTGCCTACATATTCTAAAGTGTAAAACGAGAAAATTTTTAATCAAAATAGCTGAAGTCACTAGAAGCAAATGACATGCATCTCTATATTGGATTCAATTTTCTTTTAAAGATAAGATTTGAAAAAAAATACCACCTAAAAAGGAGTGGATGAACCTTGGCATGCAAATGTGAAAGATTAAAGCAAGAACATCTGATGAGCAAGAGCACAAGGCTGAAATCAGGGTGTACCCACAGAAAGGGAGTGGGTAAAAGGGGATCAAATTAGGGGAGCTTGGCATAACGGTCCTCATGTAAATAAATGGCAGCTGCTAAATTGCATTTTGGTAGATACAGGCTACATATCATAAAGCATTCCCTAAGGTTTTTTAAGCCCTGACATAGGTTGCCTGGGGAATCTGCATTTTCAGAGATTTTAAGAGCAGGTCACCATTTTTGCTGCATAATCCAAAATCCCACAGAAGGCAATGAATGTAGTGTAAGGCTGGTCTGGTTTTTGGGAGTGGACTGAATTGGGAGTAGAGGAAAGCGTGTTCCTGGCCCTGAGATGGAAAAGCCAAGCTGCTCCTGCCTTCATCTTGCTCAGTCCCCGCTGTGACTCTTAGGATTCATTAGAAATCTAATAAGATTTGAAGAGGCATTTCCTCCACATCTGAAGAGGAAAAGGAAAGGTGCCCTGCAGCATTCCCATCCTCCCCTCTGTGTTGTGCTCCTGGCTTCTTGGCATGGGAAGGGAGCAGAACCCTGTTCCCCCTGCAGTCGCATACCCAGACCCAACATCAGAGCGGCGCACAAAGCTCTCCTAGGTGCTAACACCCTCTGAGGCCAGGAGCTTAGAGTCACACTCTTCTAAATAATGCCACGCCTGGCAGCCCAGCTCCTACTCTCCCCGAGCCACATGGGCCAGCACCGTATGCCAGGCCAGCCAGCCTGCATCCCTCATCCCATATCCCATATCCTGCATCCCACATCCTGCATCATCCTGCATCCCGCATCTTGCATCCCATATCTCATATCCTGCGTCCCGCATCCCACATCCTGCATCATCCCGCATCTTGCATCCCCTATCTCATATCCTGCATCCTGCGTCCTGCATCCTGCATTATCCCACATCCTGCATCCTGCATCCCATAGCTTCCATGGCTGCTCTGCTTCTGAACTGGAGAGCTGGGCTGAGGCTGCAACAGGGCTTCTAGGACAACTGTGTCCCAGTGGCAGAGGGAGCCAGATCTTTCCAGAATGTAATTTCTGAGAGCGCCTCCCCCCAATTACCTTTCCTCTCCTAGATATTAGAGACATGGTAGTCTAGAATAAAAAGACCTAGTCACACAGGATGCATAACTCAGAGCAATAAAGACAGTCAAGGACTAGATGTAGAGAGGTTACCTCATTCTTTAATCCTTCCCTAAGTTCTGCAGAAAGGGTAATTGCAAAGATGATGAGCTGACCTTGCACTACTTGATTCAGACCTTCAGATAACTAATTTAACAAGAATTTGTGAGAGGGGCTATGGAGGGTGCAACAGCATAAGTCTTTGGTTTGGTTAAAAAGATCTTGGATTTTTCTCATTGCTATAGCTTGGTCTTTCAACAACGGCAGAGCAAAGACACCATCTACTCATGCAGTTATTCCTTTCCCCACAGAGGTTGTCGGAATAGCTGTACAGCCACATGCCGGTCACACAAAGGGTACCTGTCCATCGCAGTCTGGTGGTGGTACTGTCTCACATGCTGCCAAGCACGACGGGAGCAGCAGAACCAGGGGTGAGAGCAGCTTGCTCACACCACCAGGGGATGCGGTCCCTGCACAGGACCCACACTGCTCGCCAGGCAAACACATTATCAGATGGTACCGGCAATTTCCATCTGAACCCCACTGGGATTTTACACAGGAAGCAGCCTGTAAATTAAATAAGTATTGCAAAGTATTCGTAAGACAGCTGTATTAAATGCTTCCAGATATAAATTCATCCTCGAGACATGTGTGGTCAGATGGGATCCAGGCAGCTCACATTACTCTGCAACACTTGCTGGGCTCTTGCCATGTTTTCCTCATATATCATGTGTTTGGAAGCCTGAAACGTTATTATTTTTTTTTTTGGCATTACAGATACATTTCATCTGTCAGCACTAAGCACTGCAGGAACACACAGGGACAGATGGTCCTGGACTCTTCTTCCTATTCGAATAAACACAGGCACACCCGGGAAAGCAGCTGCTGCAAGGTCACGCTCTGGGGCAAAGCATTGCCACCTAAATTTCACCTGCTCAGTAAACCAGTTCTGCAATGAATGCCAAGAGTATGAATTAAATCAGTGAGGAAGATCCTTTCCTTCTTCTGTTTAAGTAACTAAATTAAGTGGAGAAACTCCCAAGACCCTGAAAGCAACTTCCACAGCCTAACGTGTCCATGGTTGTGGTACAGGATGGGAATTTTTCAGTGTAACATTTGGGGATTTTTACGTTTATGACATGACCTGTCATGGCATACACTGCCATCATGTGGACATCCACAGCATCGAGCCAACCCTGCAGAGGCTCTCTGCAAATATTTGATGACCTTCCAAGTGTCCTTTAACACCCAGCTGTAGTTTTGCCAGCCTTAGATGTCCAGAGGGTCAAGCCAAGACTCTGTTCACCTTGCCAAACTCCCCGGATGACTCTGGCTATCACGAGACTCTTGTAGATGCTTCTTCATGCTGAGATCTTTTGGAGGCTCCTGACTTCGGCTGGGATGCCTGAGAGCAACAGGGCTGTAGGTTCTCCTGGTGCTAAGCAGACTGCTTCTGTCTTTGTCCTAGTCCCTTATGATGACCAGACCAGTGCCATCCCCTTTCATTTTTCTCCACTTTCGGTTCTGTGGTCACTTCACTTTCTCTTTTGAACTTTCACCATTTCTTCCCCTGAAAAAAACCCTGAGTTGCCATACCCAAGCTGTCCTAAAGAGTGTCAGACTAAATGTGCATGCCATGAAATGTCTGAAATAGGCGAGAAAGATGTTTATCTCCCCTCCACCAGCGAAACAGAAAATGCAGAGACTGGATTAGGCACCCAGTTTTGCTATCACCCAAGCTCAGATTCTTGTTCCAAATCCCTACAAATGTGGGTTTAGCCATGCCGTCCCCTATGTCTCCCCTATCTCAAATGAGAGGCTTGACATCTCACTTGACCTTCAAAATAACCCATATCCCCTTGGCTTCATGCTCAACAGTGGTTACTGGTTATTAAATAACTATCAGGGAGCCAGATGGGTAAAAATCCACCCTGCTCAGTAACCCATGGTCAGACACATCATCCAGGGACTTTGTCACCAGTGAGAATTTCTGTGTTTTTATAAAAGTTTCATGTGATGCTGTGCCAACAATTTCACCAGCTTGACCCCTCTGCTTTTGGGTCTTGGGGGATTTCTGAATTGTTTTGTAGGTGACTGCTGAAAGATACCTGCCAGATCCAGATCAGGCGGTCTGGTAACTAGGTAGGTGCCACAGGACACCCCAAAGCTCCATTGGTGCTAACCAACAGCTTAACCCCCAGCTCTTCCTTGTGTTTCTTACGTGGCCCTTGTAAGGCACCCAACCATATGACACTGCTGGATTTATGAGTGTGCTGCAGGTCATCACACGAGGGACCCACAGCAGCAATCCCTCCTTCCAATGTCCTCAGCTCCATGGAGATCCTCTTCTCTTCTCTCCCATCCATAGTCACGGGCAAGACCAGACAAGAGGTTAGGTGTCCATGCGCTGTTTCCTAGAGGGCGGTCTCTGAAAGAGCCTAAAGGCCATTTTAGAGCTGGCTGAGAGGAAAAAAAATGTGGAAGATGGACAGCTTTGGGGCAGAGCCCATAATGCCTTGCAGATGGGGCATGGGGTCTCTTGTAGCTTACATCACTGAACCTAGCTTCAAGTTTAATCCCAAGCATCATGGCAGACCTGTCCAAATCCTCTCTGTGACCTCATCTGGTAACAAGAGAAGGCACACGGTAATATCACTGTCCCCACACCCTTTGTCTGCCCAGTCTATTTAAGCCAGACCCACATTTTCAAGGCAGCCTGCAAAACCACAGATCTGGCTCAGGCCAAAAGTGGCTCCTTGTGCTGCATGTTCATCCTTCTCCAGGTCCTCAGGTAGCCAAGAAACCTCAGCAGTAGCCTCCCGAACAACTGCAACCCACATGCTTCCCAGCCACCTGGCCAACAAACCAGCCAGCCAGACTCCACTGCCTCCTCTCCAGATGGGAAGCCTATTAATCGTGGTGCTGCAGGACAGGTGGAGGATCACAGGAAAAGCTAGAGGAACAAGATGTGTCTCCTACACTTTCCATGGCTGTGAGGTCCCTGGAGTCCAGTGCTCCTGCTCAGGAGTGTGAAGTTCTCACAGCAGATCTGTGAGATCTGTGAGACATCTTGCTCTGGCCACAGTCAAAGCCTTCCCTAAGAAATGCCTAACCTGACAGACTGCAGCCTTCTGCCCCCTAAAGAACTACCTTTAACTCTGCCCTGAACTTTCGCACAGATCCAGCTGGCTTGGCGTAGCGAGGTGCGCTTAGCCTCATGAAGATGGCCAAGTGTGTGAAAAGTTAATGCAGTGCAGTGCCTGCCAGGGATGTTCTCCAAGGCAACACATGGAGAGTCAGCGTGTTCCTTACATTTTAAAATTGTTGACTGATGTGGTTCTAATGACTTAGCAGGCTGTGGCCCAAAGGATGCAGCATGTCAGCAGTGGTGATGGGGAGAAAACAAGATGACAAATGCCAGCCAGAGGTTATAACTCCTCCTTCCTCTTCTTCCCAGTCTGAAGAACCAAAAGCACCATCTTAAAGTAGGTTACAGGGGTCCACTTGAGGGGAGCTCAAGAAATGTGCTCACTGGGGAGCTCAAGAAATGTGCTAGGACCAGGCTTTTCCAGCCAAAGCACCTGAGTGAGGAGATAGAGGAGATTTTCAGCTGTGGTCACTGGCTCTTCGCAGCACATCTTCCTGCCATGTTAACAAAAGACCAGTGCCACATGGACAGCTATAGTGCTGACCGGGTCCCCTTATCCAGCTAAGGAACTTATGCAATCATTATTTCTAGGGAAGTGCCGAAGAAACTTAGCGCTATAGACAATGTTGGCAGACTAGCAAAAGGGTATTTGCAGCCCAGGAACAGATTAAGAGTAGATCATAGAGCTGATGTCTTTCAAGAGCAAAGTGTGTTTCTAGAGCAGGCTTCTACTACCAGCTTGAAGAAGTAATGAACAGACCCCCCTCCTCAGCCCAAACTTCAACACAGTAGGAGCTGGCTGTTGGCCAGCTGACATGCCCAGTGCCTTTTGTGCCCTGGGTACCCACAATGGGCAGGGGTCTCAATGTCAGCATTCTCGTCCCATCTTATGTGGAAATGTCCAGGCTGCCAACCTCAGGATAAGCATGTGAGAAGCTCCTGAAATATCATCACTGCTGGAGCTGGAGGCCACTGTTAGAAACGGCCCCTTCCAACACATCATGCCTGAGCATTTACAAAATATCTTATCACAACCTGAGAACAAGGTGATGATGCACATGACAGAGACCACATACCACCACACTAGCTAATGTCAGCAGAGGGATCGATGTTTACCCAGAAAATCCACAGCTGAACTTCCAGTAGGAGTCAGCAGCAGTGGGATGCACAGTCAAACACCCCGCCAAGGGACGTGAAGGTGGAGCCACATGAACCTGCCAAGTCCCTCTATGAACCATTCAGCTATGAGGCTGAGTCTTTGAACAGCACTCAATATCCTCCAGCTGTGTGGCAGGGAGGACAAGTCCTCTCCCTTACAAAGACCCACAGGTAACATTGCGGTGCCTGTGTTGGAAAAGAGGGTCAAGAGAGTCTTCCTGCTCTCTGCACTAGTGTACCCACCCATAAAGAGAAAAAAAAGCCATGCTGAATTAGATTGTTGCATTTCAGCAAGGGAATCCACACGGATCCAGAGTAAAACTGTCCCAAATGCCCTGAGATATGGGGCTTTACACTGTGAGCTCCCAAGAAGGGTTGAGAGCTCAGAGAAGTTGCATGCAAAGATTTCAAGCAAAAAGGGGGTTGCTTTAGCAACACTTCTTGAGGAGTGCCATGCACCACACCTAAGCAATTCTGTAGTTTGTTGAATTTTCTCTCAAGGAGCGCAGGATGAGTCCAGCTTTCGCAGCTGGGCACCTTCCCATGCTACACTCAAACTGGCAAACACCACGACCTTCAGTCTGTTTGCAATGACCAACATACCACAGTGGATGAGCAATGTATCTACAGCCTCTCGCAAGGGTTGTAGCAGCCAGACGCTTTAAGTGTCCCTGAGACTGAAATACAAATGGTACTGTGTGTACCCAGGGCTTGTGTCTTTGCCATCATTAATTAACGAATAGGCCACAAGCCAGCTGAGGGAAAAGTTACTTCATTAACATTCAGACGTTTTTGTGGAGTCAGGTAATTCCCAAACAATGGATCTTGTAAGATTTTTTCATGTATCCTTTCTGTCTAAAAAGTTTAAATATTTTCACTGGGGTTGCGTTCACTTCAGCCAGCAATCTTAGTGTCTCTTTCATTATAAAAAGGATACATCTGGACAATGAATGCCAAATAAACAGTATTTTTTTCAGTAAAATGACTCCACTAGCAGAGAACATGGGTTTCAGTTGGCCATGGCATAATTTAGACTAAAAACTAAAGGGAAGTGCCTAAACATCAGAAGACCCTTGTCTCAGAGACATGTCAAGTTGAAGAGAAACACCACAAAATTCAGCAATTCCTATGTAGTAGCACATCAGACTTTTTCTACCAGCGTCAGCAGCTGGTAACTCATTTGGTCTTCGTAATATCCCAACACCCAAATGGGATATTATTTCAGCTCATCTGGGGATCCTACTCTTTGCAGTATGCCTGGAAGTCACCCACACGCAGCAGGCTTACTAACCCTGCAATTCCAAGCCATTCCAGGCTTCTGTGCCAGGTAACCAGCAGGATCTGTGCAGGGATTGCTAGAAGGGGTTCTACCTGGGGCCCAACCAAGCACTGCATTGGAGAGGTAAATGTGGTGATGTGGAGCCTTTTTTGGAGGATGGTGAGATGCTGTGTAGACAGGGGAAGGAGGACGCACCAGGACTGTGGAGGGAACATGGCCTTACCATCACATCTCTCTATCAGGTTAGACATGCCCTCAGTCTTGCTGCAGCTCCTTTTACTGCTCTGCTCCTCTCCCTCTCCCTGTCTTATCTATTGACCATGATAATTCTTCTGGGCAACAGTTTTGTCTCCTGGCTTGTCTACGGTAGGACCTCTTGGAGAGCAGGGCCACAGTCCCTTGTGTGCTGATTGGGTTATGTCCGTTCTCTGGATTGTAGTCCAGCCATAGTCCAAGTGATGTTGCAGTCACTCAGATCACTGTTTTTACAGCTGGAGGCAGCCGGATCCATCCAGCCTGTGTGTTTGGCAAAGGTGGCCCATTTGTTCCTCACTTCATGCAGGCTGATGAATGGCTGCCAGACCTGAATTTGTCTGAGGACAGCACGGAGCTTAGCTAGAGCTCAGCCTGGCTCTTCTTACCTCCTATGGCTTCATCTACCCGGGAATGGACGACTGCAAGTGCTTTCCCTCACTGCTGGGCTGTGTGGGGCTTCAGAGAAAGTGGCAAACGCGTACAGGTTGTTTGTTAACAAGCTGCCTGCATCCACAGGCTGCTGGGAGCAGGGCAAAGGGTGGGGGGGAGCAGCAGGCAATTGGGCTGCCGGCCAAACCGATGCATGGCTTACCGTGATGTTCCTGCTGCTATAAATTGCTGCCAGCAGTGCTTCACCAGGCTCAGCTCCAGCAGAGCAGGAGGGAGAGGATTTTTACCTGCACCCAGCTCCCCATCAGGCACAGGAGGAGCTGAAGAGCAGCAGCCAGGAGAAGGCAGTGTCAGGCATCCCGGATGCAGGGCCAGCATGGTGTCTCTGCTGGACAACATAGCCAGACCTTCTGCTGTCGTTCTGCAGCTGTCTGTGGTGCTTGGTGTCATCCTTGTGCTGCTGAAGGTGGCCCAGTTCTGCCAGGAGAGGAAGAAACTCATCAAAGCTCTGGAGGCATTCCCTGGTCCCCCGAAACACTGGCTCTATGGCCACAATCACCTGGTAAGGAGGGAGCTGGACTCAGTCCGGGTGGGTTTGTCTCAACAACAACGTGGAAGGTATCAGTCAGGATGAGAGGGCACACCGGGTGGGGTGCGCATGTCCCCTGCTCCTGACCTTTCCGACAGGAGAGGACCTCTGCACAGGGAGGGCCAAAGCAGGCGGAAAGGGTGCCTGGGTATGAGATGAGCGTCATTTTGGTAAAAAACAGAGCCACATTGTTTTCAAGCATGTGCTTAAACATGGAGTTAGGTGATTTCTGGGACTTTCATGAAGTTATTTAAATATGAGCAGCCATAAAATGTCTCTCTTCTGCATTAAACCTTCTACCAGTAAGAGTCTGTCCCCCTACAGCCACTTAAGAAGACATGGCCCCAAAAGCAGGGCTTTTTATTGCAGCCATTTTCATCCTTCTATAGTGAAGATATTTTTGCTTTCACGTTGCATGCCCACCTTGCACTGCTGAATTTAAAGAACAGAGGTGTAACAGCCTTGGTCCCCCTGGCCTGTTCACTGGGCATCCTGGCGCACCATGCTGCTCCGAGCCCAGGCTGTCCTAACGCAGCTCAACTGCAGCCAGGCCCAGCTAAGGACTTTCCATGGAGCTGCCTTGTGCTGCAGGAATGTGGTGGCTCAAGCAGCTTTGCCACCTGTGCACGGTCCCTTTGCCATGCCCAGCATCTCCTCCACCTGCAGCATGGAAACCCCCCCTGTGGCAAATCTGCCCACTCTCTCCCCATTTCCCAGGAGAGGATGTCTTGCATGTGTTTTCCATGAGAGGGCAAGTTTAGCCTCTGCTCTCCCCAGCACATCCCTCTTATGCCTGCATTCAGTCCCTGTTTAACTGTCATTGCAGATAACTGCGGATAAAGTATTAAATCAGATGGTGTTGTGGGCTGAAGAATACCCCTATGCCTTTCCCAGGTGGCTTGGACCAGTTCTGCCTTCTCTGGTAATCCACCATCCTGAATATGCCAAAACCATACTTGGCCGAACGGGTAAGTGTCTACATCTGATTTTGGGAAGTCATGTCCTCGTGTCTCCCTACCGAGAAAATCACAGGAACCTTGCCTGCAGTCACTCCCTTTGCTGGCTTCCTTCACAGCAATTCCTCCTTTGCGTGCCTTTGCAAACTCACAGACCACCCCAGGTTTCATGGAATAGTTTGTATTCTCATGCCAGACAGTCACCACGTGCCTGTTCCTCTCAGGCCATTGTCTCCACTGTCATTGGTCTTATTGTCTTCTGTGTCATCTACCACCACAATAGCTGTGCTGCCCAGTAAACTCAGTAAACCCAGTAATATGGGTGAGCTGGCATGGCAATGGCTCTCAGAAGACATCTCAAGTCTTCTCCTCTGCTCCTTTCTGTGGAGTATGATGCCTGTGAGTGGTACACACATGAGCATCTCCAGTAACTCCCATCCATTTTTCTCAACTTTGAGATTTGCCATGGCCATTTCTTTTCCACACACAACTTTCATTATAACTTTCTCTGTTTTTCTCAAGTCCACTGAGGTCATATTTGTAGAAGAAGAATTTTAAACTCTACCTGTAGTATTAGAGTATTTTACATATTGAAACAAGACTAATTCTACATTGTGATTTAGAGGATGAGCTTTAATGTCGTTTCATCCTGAACATTCTTTTTTGTTATGTTGAATTCGTTAGCCATTCATGTGGTTCTGGTATCTATTTTGTTTTACAGATCGCAAGCCCAGTGTACCCTACAAATTCATAGTTCCCTGGATTGGTAAATCATTCTCTTCCATTATCCCTTTCCACCGTGTTGCACATTTCATTCACTCCTCTTGTCTTCCTTTATTTTGCTTTCTTCCATTCTAAAACCAGAGCTTGCAAATGGGAGGGTTTGTTCAGATGTGAGCATTCATATCAGTGGTGCCCACCTAGTCATGGAGCGCATCAGGTGGTCTTGCCTTGGATCACACACCCTGGCCTTCACAAAGTAACCTTCAATTTGCTCAGAGACAATGCTATCATGGATAACTGGAGTGAGACACACCAGGGACAGCGGGGTTCATAGCTCACACAGCATTGAAGTAGCCCTCCTGGGTCCTGCTAACAACTGTCAGTGTGTGCTGCAAAAGGCACCCAAGTATTTAATTTAAGGCAGAAAAACCCATCTGAGAGAGCAAGTCCCATGCCTCTGTCATCAAGGTCTTGCTTTTGGGGTAGATTAGGTGTGCACAGCTGGTTGCTGTGAAGGACATGCGAGCATGCTTCTCCTCCATCCAAAGAGTGCCACTGTGAATGGCCTCAGAGAGGCTGGAGAAAAGGCTCCACCACCAGATCTTTCTCCCCCCAGATCATGTGCTTGGCCAAAAGCAGTAGTGAGGCTGTCCGAGGCATGATCAGAGTCTGGAGGAGCTGATTGTGCCTTTGCTGATTGTGTCTCCAGGGCAGGGGCTGTTGATCTTGGATGGAACTAAATGGTTCCAGCATCGGAAGCTGCTCACCCCGGCCTTTCATTATGATGTGCTGAAATCTTATGTGGCCCTGATGTCAGACTCGGTCAAAGTGATGCTGGTAAGAATCACCACTCCTGCTACTGTTACGTTTCAGCTGTGCACTAGCAAAAATAGTCAGGTCTGGGAATGACTGAGGGAAAGACACTGGACTTAGATGGTTCCTGCAGTTTCATTGAACTTTTTGGGTAATTTTGCAGTTCTGAAATTGCTCCCCTCACCTTCCACTGGCTATTTCACTTACCCTCTCTTTCATCTGCTTTCCAATAAAATCAACCACTGCTAGAATATCTTTTCCTATCCCAGTAATGGTAAACCTGGAAAAATAAATGCACAGAAGAGTTTGGCTTGATTCACAGAATATGTAGTGAACTAGGGCCTCTGCTTGCAGAAAAGAAAAGTCATTAGCAGTGTGGATCTGGGAAGGGAGACAGGAAAATATGAGCTGATCGTAGATGGTAGGCTGTCCCTCCTGACCCCTGTCTCCACCACTAGGATAAATGGGAAAAGAAGAGCACACAGAGGAAGTCAGTGGAGCTCTTTCAAGATGTCAGCTTGATGACACTAGACAGCATCATGAAATGCGCCTTCAGTTATAATACCAGCTGCCAGACTCAGAGGTCAGTGCCTCAACTTTCGAATTCTGGGAAAGCAAGTGCTCCTGTTTCCCTACTCGCGTGGCTAACACCAGCTTTAACCTTGGTCGCCTTACAGCAACTCAGACTATTATATCAGAGCTGTTTATGACCTGAGCTACCTCGTGAGCAATCGACTTCGGACTTTTTCTTACACGGATGTCTTCTACAACTTGACTCGCAAAGGCCGTGACTTTCAGGATGCCTGCAAGCTGGCCCATAGCCACACGGGTATTTCTCCCCCTTTTCTCCTCAGCCCTGTCTCCCAGCGGAGCCTCTCCCTGACTCGTATCTGGAGCAGCTCAGAGGGCAGCTGCAGCATGCAGTAGCCAGAGGGTTATACATTAAACAGAGTCCAAGCTGCTGACCGAGTGGACAAGTACGTGAGGTCTCTGGAGGGGCGGGATGCATCTAACTGATCATTCTTCTCTGCAGATAAAGTAATAAAGGAAAGAAAGATGTTGCTTTCCAGTGAGAAGGAACTTGACAAGATCCAGAAGAAGAAACACCTGGATTTTTTGGACATTCTCCTTTGTACCAAGGTGAATGTTTGAGATAATCATATCAAATGCCAAAGAACATACCTGGCATGGCACTGAGGACACATCAGCAGGGAGCTCAGCACCCCTCACTGGAGTTGCTGGCAACAGCTTCTGCACTCCAGATTTCCTAGCTCAGGGAAAGGTAGATTGAAGGGAAGAAAATACAAATGTGTAAGATGCAGTGATTGCATGTAAATAGCTCGGGCAGACTTTCATCTTCCTTGTCCATTTTCATTGAGCTCATTAATATTTTAAAATAAGTGAGCTGTCAGAAACCAGAGAAGAATGAGATCTGTGGAAAGGTTGCAAGGAGGCCACCTTGGCTGTAGTCCTCTTAAGAGGTTTTATTTCTTACCTTCTTTAGTTTTACCTTCACAGACACCTTCAGATAGTCTGGACAGAAGCTGCCACTTGGTGTTCAGGAAGGAGATACACTGTGTTCACCCTGTCTTTCTAGAGCCACTGCTTTCTTTTGTGTTTGTGAAACAAAAGCTGTCCAAACCATACTACTGAAAAAAGTAACAGGGACCCTTGGTAGGGGATCGAATAGGGTGTCCTTCTGAAGGGCTGGGATCTGGTATTCCACCAAAGCCAAACTCTGTAGCTCTGTTGACTGCAGAGTCAGCAGTCAGCGGGTCTGACTGTTCTCACCTCTATTGGATATATTTTCTACTGGCTTAATTCCTGATGTACAGGGAGATACAAGAGATGCTGAATCGGGCCCTTTCTCATCAGCATCTGGGGTTATTTTTATACCGAAAGGAGCAAGTCCAATTAATGTGCACTTGAGAATGATATACTCTCCTCTTTGTTAGGATGCAAATGGAGTTGGGCTATCTGATGAGGACCTGCGTGCCGAGGTGGACACGTTCATGTTTGCAGGTCATGATACCACAGCTAGCGGGATCTCCTGGCTCTTCTACTGCTTGTCATTATATCCCAAGTACCAGCAACGGTGCAGGGAGGAGATCCAGGGGATCTTGGGAGACCGAGATACCATTGAGTGGTGAGCTAGGACTTCTTATTCCTTTACTTTGAACTCTTTTCATAGAATCATAGAATGTTTTGGGTTGGAAGGGACCCCAGAGGTCATCTGTTCTCACCTCTATTGGATATATTTTCTACTGGCTTAATTCCTGATGTACAGGGAGATACAAGAGATGCTGAATCGGGCCCTTTCTCATCAGCATCTGGGGTTATTTTTATACCGAAAGGAGCAAGTCCAATTAATGTGCACTTGAGAATGATATACTCTCCTCTTTGTTAGGATGCAAATGGAGTTGGGCTATCTGATGAGGACCTGCGTGCCGAGGTGGACACGTTCATGTTTGCAGGTCATGATACCACAGCTAGCGGGATCTCCTGGCTCTTCTACTGCTTGTCATTATATCCCAAGTACCAGCAACGGTGCAGGGAGGAGATCCAGGGGATCTTGGGAGACCGAGATACCATTGAGTGGTGAGCTAGGACTTCTTATTCCTTTACTTTGAACTCTTTTCATAGAATCATAGAATGTTTTGGGTTGGAAGGGACCCCAGAGGTCATCTAGTCCAACCCCCCTGCAGTAAGCAGGGACATCACTCTTCTCATCCTGAGAAGAAAACTTCATCCACCTTATACTGCGTCTGCACAGGGGCATTCTGCTTTTCACATAGCAATGCTGGCAGCAAAGGTAATACTAGGAGAAGGAGAAACCCCAAGAGGAGACGAGAGATACGGTGGTCCTGCCCACCCAGTCCCCATTGCTGGTGTCCTCATTGCTGCCACTCAAACACAGACTGACTCCCTGGTTTGCTTTCAGGGAGGACCTTGGGAAGATGGCTTACACCACAATGTGTATCAAGGAGAGCTTGCGCCTGTTCCCACCAGTTCCTTTTGTGTCCCGATACCTCTCTAAATCTGTCACATTTTCTGATGGACGCAGCTTGCCAGCAGGTCTGTTGAGTTTGTTGATCCTTCACGCTGCTGTCCATGACAAGTGGGGCATCGTTTGTAGAGCTGTTGTGTGGAGGGGCTGGTGGGGCGTCTAGCCTCTTCTCTCTCCAAAGAGCTGTACAAGGCCACCACAGCTCACCATCAGAACTCTCCCAGAAGGGTGGCTGAAGAGAATCCAAGGACATGCTCCAGGGCACTGGGGTGTTCACATTGCTCAAAGGGGACTTGCATAGTGTTGATCCTGGCCAAGACTAAAAGTTCATCCACCAGTACCAAAATGGGGCCCAGTTCTGAGGGTTTCAGGAGGTGACCTGCATGGACAGGCGGGGCATCGTCCCTGTCAGATCTCCTGCAACAGCCCCTGCAGAGCCCAGGGAGGGAGAACATCACACAAACATCTCTCCTGGGTCTTCACTCTGAGTTGTCACCAGCATTTTCTCACTTTTCTTTTCCAGGCTGCCAGGTTGGACTGAACATATTTGCTATTCACAGGAATCGGGATGTGTGGGAAGACCCCGAGGTATTTTACCTTTATAACAAGAAGGGGAAGATGATCTCTGAGCCCAGACATCCACTCCCCTTGAACAAGGCATCCTGTGCCTCCATGACATGTTTGGGGTTTTTTCCCTCTTATTCTAATAGTCCATCTCTAAATGCAAAATTCAATGAAGTTACCGAACACCCCAAAGGCTTTGAACATGACAAAGTGCTGGGAAAGGGTGTTGAATATTCTATCTTCTTGCATGGTGACACAGAGATAGTCTGCTTCAGCTTCCCCGGATAGACTTCGGTCCCAGAGTGGCAGAAGTTCCAAGCCCTCCAAGCACTGTGTGATTTGAAGCTGATGTCTTAGAGGCTTCAATGAAAGAAAGAGCTGGGAAACCTGAAGGATGGTCTGCAGGCTGCCTCTTTCCAGTGGCTCTCTGGAGAGGAAGGATTGGGCACCTCAGGATAGGAGGGAGTCTGACTTGATGTGATCATTGCTGCCATGGCTGAAAAAATGCCTGCAGTCATCTTAGACGCCATAGTGGGTAATCTGGATATATCTCCAAGGGCAAGATTCGCATGGCCATCAGTGCCCTCTTCTCATCCAGCTGGCTGGCTTTGCAGAGGGATGAATGTCAGCTGCAGCTCCTCTGGGGCAGCAGAGGCCACATCCGTCCCTACCTTGGAGACTAGGGGAGAAGCTGCTCATGTCAGAACCAACACTGACCAAACAGCCTTTGTTTCTCCCACAGGTGTATGATCCCCTGAGATTTTCTCCAGAGAACTCAGCACAGAGGCACTCCCATGCTTTCCTGCCTTTCTCTGCTGGATCCAGGTGGGAGATCCTTCATCCCTCTCCTTCCCTGTAGGCTGCTTTGCATGGGAGACCTAGCTCAGAGCCAAGTTCCTGAAGCTAATCCTCCCTCAGTACCCATGAGCCAAGTTGACCATGCCAACTCAAGTGGCTTTCCATAACAGGATCTCCACTATGCTCCATCAGCCCCAGAGCATTTCCCACACCCCAAGCTCCGTGGTCACTGTAGAGTCTCACACACTTTTCTTGTAAATTTGTGGAGATATTTACATTTTCTGTTGTCTGCACTAAGAACGTGGTCTCACTTGTTTAGGCAGTACACCTCAAAGCCAAGCTGGGCCCAAGTGTCTGTTGTTCTCATGCTGTATCAATAGACAGACGCAGGACGCTGAGGTCTCAGTAGCTTGCAAGAGGAGATACTCCACACAGAGTTGAAAATAACCTTTCTAAGGTGTCTGGGTTTGAAGCTGGATCCAGTGAAAAAATCCCCAGTTCTCGCTATTTCATATTTTTTTTTCAAAGCTCATTAACAAACAACAGCAATACCCCACCACAGAGCTGGGTGCATTTTGGTGTGGCATGAGGGGATTCCTAGATAAGCTGTGGCATCAACCTTGCAGCAGCTGGAGGCCCCCCAGCACCCCAAAGGTGCTGCTTCAGGAAGCTCACACATGGGCTGAGCCCAGCTCTGGGGCGGCTGGGGATGAAGGCTGCAGTAGGAGCATTTGTCATCCTCTCCTCAGGAACTGCATCGGGCAGCAGTTTGCCATGAATGAGATGAAGGTGGCAGTGGCCCTGACCCTGCTCCGCTTCGAGCTCTGCACCAATCCATCCAAGCCTCCTGCACTGATACCACAGATTGTCCTCAGGTCCAGCAATGGGATCCACCTGCATCTGAAGAAGATTCACTGACCCTGTGGGGTACCACGGTGGGGGACAAGCACTTTCCCAAGGACTACCCTCCACCCAGAAGTCTAAGAGCGGGACACCAAACATACCCACCCTGGCCATCTCAGACCTCTCCCACATTAGCCTCCCTCCCTGCTGCTGGCCAGGGGGGCACACTGAGCCCCCTTGCACACACACCAAAGCCAGCAGGTCCAGGTCCCATCCTTGCACGGGGAGCAGCACTGCCAAGTGGGTTTTGCAGCACAGCTGTGGCTCAGCCTTCACCTCTGCAGGCATCCTCCATGTCCTACTCATCGCTTCACCTCCAACCTGCCCTCGCATGCTTCCTGGCGGGAATTCTGTCACCTGCCTGTGTATCTGCAGCATTGTCAGTTCCCTGCTTGGGCACAGCAGTGAGCAACGCCAGTGTGGTTTGCATGAGTGTCTAAATCCTGGACGCTGCCCGAGCACGATGTCCCTCCCCTGCCTCCAAACTGGGTGCGCCGGGCTCCTCCCTGCAGCCACACTGCAACACCATGTACCACCCCCCAAATTATTCCCCCTGATCTGTTCTGGGGCTGGCACTGTGCACGCCATTATGGAGATGAAGGCCAGTGGGTTCTTCTGCCCCAGCGCTGAACTTCCTCGAGCTGAAGGTGCTCAGGAGTCAGCACAGAGACACCGGCTTAGTCACCGGCTAACCTGGAGAAAGCACTCACCATGCTGAAAGCAATGTGTGATCAGCCTTTTCCCCTCTGAAATGAGAATAAAGCCTTGTGGAGATGCTCCCCAAGCATGGCTTTGGCTTCCTTTGCATTTGGGGGGGCAAAGGGTGTACAGGATAAATCCCAGCAGCCCAGAGGCAAGGCTGTGCCCAAGGGTGCAGCCCTGTGAGTGTTTTCTCAAGCCGCAAGGGCTGTTTCAGCGGGTTTGCCACCCCGTTGAGCCTGAGGAGCCTGTTTCCACCCCTCCCACCCCATGGGTCACCAAGCTCTCGCCTCTTCCTCCAGGAGTTTCCATGGTAAGAAAACAGCTGAAACAATCTGGGGTCAAACAAAGCAAAACAGAAATCATCACCACCATCACCCCCCAAGTGCTGGTGGCAAGAACAAAATCAGCTTGCAAAAGAAAAAGTCCCGAGAGGGAGCACAAACCCATCAAGCCCTTTTCTGCAGAGGCTGAGAACTGACCACTCAGTTCATGAGTGAGCTGCCCAAGGGTGCAGGCGGGCGTTGGCCCTGGGGCTGGGCTTGTTTTGGGTGTGCAGGGACCTATTGCAGGCCCTCCCTCCAGCATGGATCATAGGTGGGGTTCTAAGCCAAAGGGGTGAGCTGGGTCAGCTGCAGGTCTGGGGTGGGAAATGGATCACTAGGTGGCAGTGGGAGACCCAGGAAAACCCAAAGTCCTCCCTGGTCCCTGGCAGAACCACCTGGGCTTAGCAGGGAGCATGGCCAGGCTCAGTAGGGCAGCTGATGGGCCCCTTCCCTGGGGCATCCCCATCCCCACCCTCAGCCCTGCAGGGCAGCAGAGCAGGCGCTGCTCCATCACAGTCCCCAGCACCACGGTGGTGTTACCCATGGCACAGGGAAAGCTTGTCACTGCCAGGGCCCAGGCCCTCAGCAGGCACCAAGGGAAACTGAGGCATGGAGGGCTGCACACGTGCCATTCTATGGTGAGAGACAAGGCTGTTCCTCCAGCTCTCACCCATGGCAATAGGATTACCAGCATCACTGCAGGCACTAACATAGCCAAACCGTACCCATCTGTCTGGGCAGCTCACCTCTGCTGATGGCCAGGCCAGGCCAGCCAAATTTGAGCACCTCCACATCTGAATAAACCCCACAGCCCCCTGTTCCCCGCCTCTGCAGCCTGCTGCATCTTCAGTTTGAGAAACAAAACTCCTCCAGGGCGGGATCCGGACCTTCATTTTGGCTGTCTGGGTACCTAATGGGACAGGGATGCTGTGAATAACCAGCAAGGTGCAGCTTGTATTTATTTTGCGAGGCTGCTGGAGACTGAGTTCCTCTTCTCCCCACTCCCTTCCCTTCTCACCCCAGGAAGAGACTGGGCGCCGGTTGTGTAGGTGCTGGTGCCACCACCCTTGTACCACCAGTGGACTCAGGCTCATCTCAAAGGTCAGACTCCAGCTCTTCTCCTCCTCAGCTCCAGCACAGCAAGGCCATTGGAGGGCAGCAGTTTGTTGCAGCTTTTCATTACTGGCCCTATTTGTCAGATATTTCAGCTGGGAAGAAGCAAGCCACCTTGCAGCTCTGCTCATCCACTCTCCAGCTTGTGGTCCAAGCAACGAGATTTGGGGAGCGCTTGGACACAAAGACCTGCCCAGTCTCCTTGGTGGTGGGTTGTAAAGGAAACCAGGTGGCACCTGCAGATGTCCCTACAGCATCTTCTGGTTTGGGCATGGGGTAATAAGGCCAGAGCAGGAAAAGTTTGATCTGGTGAGGACCCACAGCTGTTGCCCATCCCTGTGTCTGTTCAGTGCCCTGCTTGGCCTCCCAGCCCCATGTTTTGAGGCCATCACCCTATTCACTGCCATGACCGATGCTGCTTGTTTGGTTTCCAAGAATCTTCCTGACTGTTACAAATGGCCAAACCCCAACCACTTCCAGCGGAGACCTTCTCCGGGGAAACCCCTCTGGGAAATCTGCTCGGGAAAGAGAGGAGAAAATACTTCCATTTTTGGTGCAAAAAATGGATCATTATTCCAGGCATTTCTGGCAATAATTGAGGTAAGCTGAGCCAAACACTTTAAAGTCCCTCTCCGTTAAGAATCATGCTTAACCCAGGTTTGCAGTTGGAAGGACCAAAGCTTCTGGGAGAAGGTCTCTCAGCAGCTATGCATTGTGGAGCCATAATGCAGCAGCAACCAGGAGAAAATTCTTCTGCTTTTCAACTTACCAGGTCAAAATGGGCAACCCAAACATCCCCCCCGCCTTCAAACGCTGGCAGTTTCTGGACAGCAGCGTGTTCAAGATAACCTCCTCAGCCAAGTCACCGCTAAACGGCTTCAAGAGCAGCAAAAAGCGGCGCGAGGAGCTGGGCAGCACCCGGTGACACAGATCTAATCGCCCGAACATTTGCCCCAAATATCTCCCTGCCAGGCGGTGACATTTCTGTGCTGTCTCGGCTCTCTCCCTCCATCACCATGGCTACAGCAGCTGCCAATCCATGGGCGAGTCCTTCCAGGGTACCACCAAACCCTCTGGGAGATGCTATGAGAGCCAGCCCCTTTGGCAGGGAGACACTTCAGGGACCCCGGGGCAGCCCGTAGCACCAAAAATTCCCCTTTTTCTTCTTTCCCTCCTCCTTTTTATTTTTTCTTTTCCTTTTTTTTTTTCTTCTTCTTTTTTGAAGCACAAACAATGGAGCTAAAAGGTTGGGTATCAGGCCGATAATCATGAATGACGTGTCGTTATTACACACCACACATTCATTATCTCCCACTCCAGCCATGTCACAGGCGGCTGGAGGAGGGCAGATAACGGGGTGCCTTCATGCAGATGGCTTATTATCAGGATGTTCCAGGAGGGGCTTTAAGACAGTTAGTGATGCTGTTTGCCAGTTAAAGATTAGAGACCCCAGAGAATAATTAACAATCCCAAAACCCAGTTTTTCTGCTGGATTCTTCTGCTTTCTCCCCCCTCTCCCATACTCTTTAATCTATTCACTCTAGCAGGTGTAATAAAGTGATAAGGACAGGCTCCGGGGATGTTTGTTTGGCTACTACGGGTGTATAAACCAACAATGGATGGTATTTTACTTCTGGCTTTCAGTGTCTTGAATCGAGACCAAAAACTTTGCAGCCCCCTTGCCCACACACAGCCACCCCTACACACCATGCTCCCGGCTCCCACCTGGGTGGCTGGGCTCCGTCCCTGGCCCAAAGGATCGCAGTGGTGGAACAGGCTCCCTTTTTGCTTCTGGAGGTCCAAATCAGGTCGCTTAGGTGTCAAGGTGCCCAATGCCAGGACATAAACCCCGGGCTATGTTGCTTGTGGCCAGGGCTGGAGATGGCGATCCTTCCAGCAGCAGTTTACCTGCATAAGCAAGTCATTAATTAAACCACCTTGGAATAATATATATGGTAGGTGTCCACCTGCTCGAGCTGCCCCAGCGTTGTGATCACAGCTGAAACAGAAACATCTTAAACCTCCATGGCTCAAGAGCCTCAGGAGAGATCAGGGAAGCATCAGAGTAAAGGTGTCTTTAGACAAGATGTCCCATTATCTGGGGGTCCAAGAGATGCGTTGCACCTTCCTAGGCCACAAAGGAAAGATGTGATACATCTTGTAACAAGGTGGTAATGCAAAAAGGCAACCCTGGATATCTTCTGCCCAAAAGGAGACTATCCTGCCCACAACAGGTCCCAACCCTGAACGTCTTCCTGAAGCCCAGGCTTCAGAGATACTAGCATTACGGAGTGAGGGGTAGGATGGGGTACCCACGGGGGCCATGGGATGACTTGTGAGGACAGGGTCACCCCCTGTGCGACATGGAGGGAGCTACTGGGAGGGATTTTTCCCCCAGGCAAGTTGGCTCAGGGCCCTTTGGAGAGGTCACCAAGGCTGTTGGAGATGCCCATCACCTGAGGGCTAACAGATACAGCCCCAGCTCTGGAGGGCTTCCCCCCATTCATAGGGTCAATGTGATGGGCACGAGCGCCGAGACGCCAGAAGTTGCTTTCCCAAACACGCTCATCCTGCCGGGGAGGGATGAGACAGCATTGTGCTTTAAAGAGCATCCCCGACCCTATCAGCGAGAGATGAGATATCCTAATTATGGCAGTACAGGCGAGGATTCGGGCCGTATCAGCCAGCACAGAAAGGTAAACAAGAAATATAACAATGGACCCTTAACACTCATTAGCTGTGTCAGATAATACCTCAATTTTCTCCCTTTGGGGCTTAAAATCTAATTAAGATTTTCCAACAATAAATTTCATTTATGCTCGCTCCCTTTTGTTCTTTTTAGGATTGCACCAAGAAGCAGCCATGAGCCGGCTGCACAGCTCACGGGAAGGCAGCCCACTTCGCACAGCCAGCCTTGGGTCATGCTTGATGGACAAGGGAAACTGAGGCAGGATGGCATCAGGGACTGTGCGGAGGTGAGATCCCACTGGGGAGGTAACACAGTGTCTCTTGCAAAAGATGTTTTTCCAAGGAAAGTGAACTCTGAAGGGGCACTGGCTGGGATAAAACCAAACATTGAGGTTCCGGGGCTAGCCCAAAACACACAGCGGTGAAGCCTCATCTATGACCATGGGAAGGATCCATGGGGAAAGGGACCCACCGAGCCCCTGGCACACCTCCCCTCCAAACCCACATCCAGGCACTGCCGGAGAAACAGCTCGGGCATTTGTCACATATTCAGGGTGTGCACAGGGCAGGGAATAAACTCCTGCTGTTACTCATTATAGGGATGCTGTTTCTAACTCCTTTTGCAACTGCGAGGTAAAAATTAATGGTTTCCCCTCCTCTCGCCACACCCCCAGCCCAAGTGCTGACACGGCGGGAACGTGCAATGACTAATCCTCCTTAAACCCTGCTGAGCAAAGCACTGCCGCTGAACTCCGGGGAGCTTGTTCTTTCCAAACGTTTGACACCTGCAAGAGAAAAGTCTGGGGAGCAGCATCCATCAGGGGCACGAGTAGGGAGGTCCAGGACCCAGCCTGGGGCTGGCTCAGCCTCCAGCTGCCCAAGGGAAGGTGGTAGAAGGGAACAGCTCTGTCGTGATGCTGGGGACAGCAACCATCGTGCCTCTGCACCTGAGGGCTTGACCCCTCCAACTCTTCCGCCTGTTGTATTCTACCCCCATGCAATTTCTCAACTGATGCTGTGATTTCTCAATGCCGAGTCTTGAGGGCATTTTCGAAATGCTTGCCTATGTGAGGCTCTTTGGGGAGATGCCTTTCAGGGTGGGTGTGTTACTGGAAGGCTCCTGTCTTACTCCCAAGAATTTTTGGGTCACCACCCACAAGGGACATTGACAGCTTCACCTGCAGGAAGCACAACAGCAACTCGCAGCAGCACCGAGGTCCAGCTCCAGCCCCCAGCTCCATCCTGGAGGGTTCCTAGCAGTGGGAAGTGGCCTGTTTTGGACTGAGCTCCCCACCAGGACTGTTGTAGCTTCGCTTCAGCAGGTTTTGGTGGTTTAGAAAAACACGGTGTTTTGCAAGCCCCTGCCTGGGGGAGAAGCCTGGGCAGCACCTCCTCCAGGAGAAGCTCAGGGCTTTTAAGGTCATTGGCAAAGGCAGAGGAGCAAGGGACAGACCTTGCAGCAGGAAAGCCCATTCAGGGTTGAATCATGCAGAACAGGTGCTCTGCTAGTGAGAGACAGAGGTACCTCCAGCCCCAACACCCCAGCTGCCTGTTTCTGGCATCACTGCCTGCAAATGGGCCTCCAAAGCACCTCCTGAGCAGAGGCCAGGGCTCCCCCCAGACCCAAACCCATCACAGCTGCCATTTCACAGAAGTCTAAAGACCCCTCTTGCCCCAAGCTCAACATCCAACAGCAGAAAGCAAGAGCAAGAGGTGACTCAGGCACCTCATGTCCTCCTGCCATGTCCTCCTGCCACCTCACCCCCTCGCGTTTGCACAGCCCCAAGCACAGCAGAGCCCCAAAACTATCCTGCTCCCCCCAAACCCAAGGGCTGCCAAAAATGCCCCCATCCCATTCCATTCCTCCACCTGCAGCCCCGGGGTCCCCTTGATTGCAGAGCCCCTTAACCCTTTCCTTGCTGGTCAAGGGGAGGACCTTGCACACTTCTTGGACTAGTGAAGTTCCAGGGAAGGCCAAGGCATTACAGGTCTCTCTCTTCAATCTGCAAATGTCCAGCTTGGGAGCACTTGTTGCTACCATGGTGTCCCAAGCATTTCCCCAGAGCTGTCCCCACCGCAGTGAAAAACAGACCCTGGTTAATGAACAGCCTGGTTGCACCATGGCCGGACACCCCGAGGAGAATCAGCACTGCCTGGAGCAGCCCCCGAGCCACATCCCAGCAACACTGGGAAGCAATTGCCATTCCCAGCCTCCGGCCATGGGAATGGCCCCCTGTTGGCTGTGGGTCTGTGCCCTGTGGCCAGTGGGATTCAGGGAGTGCTGCCTTTCACCTGTCAAGCAGCGCTGGGAAAAGCTGGGTTGGTGCCATGCCTCAGTTTCCCCATCTGGCAAATGGAGGGGAATGATGGTCTCCTCCCAACACAGCTCTTTGCCACTCTGGGGTGGTCCAAATGCTGAGCAAAAAAAATACTCCACCTTTTTCTCTCCTCTATTGACACACAGACACATGCAAGTGTTCTTGGCTTCATCCTGGTGAGGAAATAAGAGATGGATCCTACCCAGGAGGGACCACAGAGGTGATGGGGGTGCTGACAACTGTCTTAACACCCTTCCCACCCTGGCATCGCCTTCCCTGGTGTTCTTCCCTTCCCAAACCGCCCGAAGGCTGGGAGCACTGCGAGATGTCATATGGGCAACAATTCTCTTTATTGCTCACAGGGAAGATATATACAGGGGAAAAGGTTTGTTCTGACATTAAAATGCATGATATTGTAAAAAGGAGGGTGAAATGTGGAGAAGAGAGAGGGTTTTCCATCGGCAGCTCCCTGGAGGGCGGCTGGGGGTGCAGGGAGGTCCCAGGCACCCAGCAGGGACCCCTCCATGTCTGGAGCAGGTAAGCACCCCCTTGGGACTGGGGACCTCAACCTCACTGACCAGGTGGGGTGACCACAAGGCAGGAGAGGTGGCACCTCGGGACCTCTCCTGGGGGCCGATGCCTGCATGGACACCAGCCCCTGAGGCAGAAGAGCACATCCTGAATGTGGGAATGGAAAAGATCAGGAGATGGTGGTGCCGTGGAGAGGTCGGGAAGCCGCTGCGCAAGGGGGATGCCGGTGTAGAAGGTCCCTGTGAAAATGCCCATCACGACAGCAGGAAGCAAAGTGAGAGGAGGAAGGAGGGCAGCCGGCCAGGACACATGCTACATGGCGGTGGTGATCACCCTCTCCTCGACCTCCAGGGTGTTCTCGTAGGCGTGCTGGCTCTCTTTGGACCTACATCGGGAGGGAAAACCACAACGCTGAGCTCACTCCCAGCAAGACCAGCCTTCCCAGAGGCACCACCAGGGCCCTGACCTTGCTGGTGCCTGCCATGCATTGAGCAAGGGGTGAGCTGGGGAGGGCAGGAGGAGTCGCCCTGCCAGAAGGAGAGCCAAGCGTGGGGTGGGAATTGCTCTAATTTCTAGCGAGGGCTGTTTTGACAGTCAACATCTGCGTGGTGACCTATGGCCACTTTTGGTCATTTTCTCTGTTTGAGAGGTGTGATGTAGTGTAAGAAAAATGTGGTGTAGCAAGTTGCAAGGTGGTGGATGGACCATGGGGCTCAGCTGCAGGGATGGGGAGAGACCAGGAAGGAGGGGATACACCCTCACTGCCTTCTGCTTAGTCCCTGGAGAAGATAAAAGCCCTAAAACCAGATACATGAGAGATGTGAAACCCTGAGTGGGAGAGACCGTGGCTCTGCATGTCTGAGGGGTCCCCAGGGGGATGGAGCAGAGCCTGGGAGCCATGGGTAGGAGGTCTGAGCAAGTCCTTCACCTGAAGTCAGCTGCAGCAGTTAGGTATCTCGTTTCATGACCATTGGATGTGATGGTATCCTGCTTGTCCTCGATGCTTACCACTGTTTCAACGTTTTCCCTGGAGGGGGAGAAGAGAGGAGCTGAGAGAGAGCAACGGAGGGCCTGTGCCAGGGAGCAGCTTGTGATGGTGACAACACAGCAGAAGGGACTGCTCCAATGCCATGGAGACAATAGGGGACCTGGACACATGATCCTGGCCTCGGATACCCAGCTCAGCCCCCTTCCCAGCAGGACATGGGTGAGGGGAGACACCCTTGCAGCAGGTTTGCAGGAGCCGTGCCCTGACGCTGAGTCCAACCCCTGGCTCTGGAGCTGGTACTCCCAACACCGGGCTGGCAGTCAGCAAGACTCATTTGTCAATACGTGGGATTGTTTTCTCCTGCTAACTGGTTTTTCCAGTCTTCTTCTATGTAATCTGTTGCAAAATAGTCCCCTATGGGTCCCCACTGACACCGAGAGAAATGCCGAGGCTCTGCCAGTGCCGCAGCCCTGGCGCAGGAGGGGTGCACGCCTGCACGTCTGTGTGTGCAAAGCCAAGCTGCTTTCTCTCAGATATCTCTCAGACTCTGGATCACTCGCAGAAGGAACCATGGCTCAACCTCAGACAGAGCCTAAAAGCTCAGCTCTGGAGCGAGCTTGTGGCACAAACGGTGCTGGTGGGGCTTAGCTGCGGAGGGTGGGTGCAGGTCCACGCTGCGTGCACATCCCTACCTCCTCCAGTGCTCGCCCAAGGGCAATTTCAGAGGCTTTTCCGAGGAACAGACTGGCATAAACAGGCAGCAGTTTGAGCTGATAGCTGCTGTCACAGTGACAGTGCGGAGCTGGCAGCGCGCCAGGCTGCTGAGCCTCGCTGACAGCTCTTCTGAAGAGAGGCCAGATTAATTAAAACAAGTCGCCAATCCCCCTTCAAGCCCTCCTCAGAACCCTCTGCCTCCGGGCTGGGAAGAGGCAGACGGGCACAGACAGAGGTGGAAACACCATCCCTGCCTCCCGCTCCATGGGCTGGGGACTCCTCCACTTGGAGGACAAAGGTTCCTCTTTGGGAAACAAAGATTGCAGTTGCAAATCAGGCCATATAAATATATATATATATACACACACACACAGAGACATTGCATTATGCATTAGCCCTGAATGCATCCCAAAGGGCCCCCTTTAGGTGCATCTGGGGCAGCAGCTGACCTGCTGAGCATCGGGGTACATCCCAAGTCCTCACCTCCTCAGCCTGGAGAGGCTGCAGGGATGCACAGATACAAGAAGACTCCAGCACCCTTGGGTGCAAAGCCCAAAGCACCCATGCAGATGCAGAGGAACTGGGAACCAGGCTATAGGGCACTTTCGATCTTCATCCCCTGTTGACTTTGGGCTCAGATTCAAGATCAAGTTACTGCAACTTAGCCAGTTAGCCTGGGTTGGCTGAGCAGGAGCGGCAGCCTGTGGCTTTGCTCAGCCAGCAGCAGGCAAGAGGTAACCGGCCCCACAGAACCTTTTTCTGGTGAAAAAGCCACCCAGTTTGCCTGTGCCATGCCTGGGTGGAGACCACTGCCTCGGCTTGGCTGCCTCCCACTCTCTGTCTCCTCCCAGTGCCCGCTGCTGACTTGGCCTAGTCTGCTTTGCAAACGAAGCTGGTTTGGGCTTTTTTCCTATGGATATAAGGCACCTGGGAACTGCACCCCCAAATCCATAGGAAAACAGACTCAGGCCAGCCCCCTGAGACACGTGCCCATGTAAACTAGCCACCACGCTGCGGCTCTCCCGTCTTTCTTGCAGCAGCATCTGAGAGCTGTTTGGCGGTGGCCCTGAGCAGGGTGCAGCGGGGACGGATGGTGTATGCTCGCACCTGGCAATAAGTAACAGGGAGTGGAGACCAGGACAGTGAGAAGAGGACAGGGAGACCAGGGCAGGGAGTCTTTGCTCTCCCTGCCTGGCAGCAATCACAGTGTTCCCAGCCCTGGCACGGGGACGGAGGCAGCTGGAAGTGACCCATGCAGAGGCAGCTAAACCCAACCCAAAGCAACCCCCAGGGCTCCCCCACTTACACTTTCTCCTTACACCACAACCTATTGACCACGAAAGCAATGGCCACCAGGACCAGAAACACAACCACTGCGATGACACCCTGCGACCATGGCTGGAGGTTGCCCCGGGCTGCCGAAAAAAAGAAGGATACGTGTTAGAAATACATCCTCAGGCTTTATCTGGTTGGCTGAGCTTCTCCCATCCAGCTTCACCAATACCCAACCAAGAGCTCAGTCCTGCAAAGCTGAGCAGAGCGTGTTGCTGTTAATCCAGGCAGGCTTACCTGGGTGATAGCAATGAAATAAAGTGCAAATAACAGCGGTTGCACTGGTGTTTGCATGTGGAGCCCGGTGCCTTGCAGCTTTGGGGCCCCGTATATACATACAGATGTGTGCGCAGTGGGGTGCAGATGACCCTGGGATGGGGGAACAAAGGGCTGGGGGGACATGGAGGGAGGGAGGGAGGGAGGGAGGGAGGATGTCTGCCCAAAGTGGCAGGGGAAAGAAGGCAGAGGGGTTTCAGCAAACTGTTTATTCTCCATCCCCAGAAGCCCCAGAAGTTCCTGGGTTATTTTCCAAATACTGCCTGATAAATAAGGACCCCATGACAGGGATGGTGTAAATTTGGTTGTCACTCTGGCAGCCAACTATTGCTGGCATGGGTTTTGGTAAAATGTACCACTCAACAAGTTGCCAGAGCAGCAAACCCATTTATGATGGGGAAATTGAAGGCTGAAGTGTCAGTTTCCATTGCAAAGGCCAGGCGGGGCTGGCAGGATGGCAGCTGGGGGGGGTGCAGGGGGCAGCCGGGAGCTGGCCAGAGCATCGCCCCCACCCTGGGGTGGGACAGACTCACAGGTTCATTTTTCTCTAGCCAGACCTAAGCAGCGATCCTGTCATGGGTGGGAAGGCAGAGAGATGCATTCCTGGACACAGGAGAAACTCACAGGCAGGGCAATAAGAAGAGGAAACCTTTTCCCAGTCCATGCTGGGACGGCTGCTCCTCTCCTCCCACCAGCTTTCGGGCGACGGAGCACTCAGACGTAGTCAAACCCACCCTTAAGTGTTGTTGCATCAGCACCAAAAGGAGACCTTGTCCACACAGACACATCCCTTTGGGATTTAATCCCTATTTATTCAGGCACGACTTTTCCTTTTCCTGCTGAGAGGATGCTCCTCACCAGCCCCAGCATCAGACTCAGACCCCTGGGCCCCAGCCCCTACCACTGGCACCCGCAAAGCCAAGACGCCCCAGGACAAGTGCATGGGTACTTCAGTCTAACTCAGGAGCTTTACGCTAGCTGAACATTCATCTGTCTCAGGAGAGACAAATCTCTGCTATAAACAGCAAATAATCTTTACTAGAGGCAATAAATGTGAGCTGTGTGCTCCACGTGTGCAGACTCCTCATCCACAGCCAGCTCCACACCGGCTGACAGCCCTCACCTCCTTCCTCTGGTTTTGGGGAGGGGACTGTCCTTTGTTGAGACCTCCAGCACCTTGAATCCTTACTGCAAGAGGATTTATTTAAAAGCAAAACAAAGCAAAACAAACCAGAGCTCTCTTTTCCTTTTGGAAGTGAAATCAGCCTGGCCAAATGATTCACTGCCCGTGCCAGTTCGGAAAGCGGTGGCACCCCCGAGTGAGCGGCCAGGAGAGCAGCCCCAAACAACGGCCTCCAGCCCCCCTGCCTCCCCACAGACACTTGCTGTGTTTACTGCAAGGTCCCAGGGCCAAAACTCAAGTGGGAGGAATTCAGGCAGAAATTCCCTCTTGTATCAGCGTGTTTCGGCTGAAATCCCATTGTATCAGCGGGCTGCTGGGAGGGGTACCGGGGGGTGGTGGCAGCAAGAAAGGGCAGAGCTTGGTCCCCTCCTGCCCTACCTGATGGGCGGGAGATGCTCCCGTCCTGTTGCCCACCACCCCCATGGGCGCAACCCCAAACACACCTATTGCCTCCAGGCTGAGCTTTGGCCCGCTTTGCTTCCTCCCTCGCTCTGCCCTTGGATGTTATCTCAGCCATGTTTATTTATTAATTGTGGTTTATTTTTCCTGCCAGGGCCAAGGTTTCCAGCCTAAGCCTAGGAGGGGATGGTCAGGTCCAGCTCTTGGTGATGCTTCTGCTGTGGTTAAGGGAGTTCAAGGCCAACTGGAGAATGAAGTCAGCGATGACTGAAATCACCAATTTTGCATCTTGCGATCTTCAAGCAAAGGAGGGGAGAAGATAAGTGGTAGGAAACCTCCTCCGAGCAGCCGTGCTCAGCAGGTACTGTATGTTTTTGCAAGCAAAACCTCACTCAGGTGGCTGTTTCCACCAGATTTCAGAGCATCCAAAGCCAAAAGGCAAAATATCAAACCAAAGATCAAGGGGTTCTGACTTTGAGAGATCACGCAGAGCCTGGCTGCAAGGGGACAGGAGGATGGCAAGGGGGAATGGCAAATGCCTCCACATCAGGCTGAAATACCACCCCCTCCCGCGAGCACAGGGAACTTGTGTGGGCATAAGAAAGGAGGAATGAGAACCAGGCGGAGGCAAGAGCTCGATAGCATCTGCTCCAGGCAGGCGGTGCCCCACCTGAGCACACCTTGCTGCCCTGCCAGGAGGGATGGCCGAAAGGATGAGCCTCACCTGTGGAAACGGGGCTGTGCTCCTGGAAAAATGCTTTACCAGGGCTGTCCCTCCTGGGACAGCCTGTCCCTCAGGCTCTGCCACCTCCTCTCTGTTCCACCTAACACCAATGATGGGTTTTTCCCCTCCCGAACAAGATCTTCTAAGCCAAACTAAGCAACGTGGGATCTGGACCCCTGGCAGACGTGTGTCCACGCATCTGCAGCTACAGGTCAGACTGAGGGAAGTGCCAATGCCAATATAAGCCCTTACACGTGCTGTAACTCCATTTCCATACTCCGTGGCTGGTTTGAAGACACAGATCTGCTTTTTCATACGTCTTCCCCGAGTGCTTGGAAAGCATCGGCTGGCCCCTGGCTTTTCTCCTCTCCGAGAAAGCTATGCCAGGCTCTGAATCTCATTAAAGGTTTTTTTCTTTTTTCTCTTTCCAGGCAACAGCAAAACTTTCAATCCTGCTGACGGTGGAGACCCCAGACTGTTAAATCCTCAGCAAGTTGGTAAACAAGTACAGGAAGAGTGGTCAGGGCTGGGGCATCAGAAGGAGAAAGGGGGAGGGAATTTTCCAGGACTTTGGCAGCATCAGATGAGTTCTGATTACTCCTTATTATTTCTAGCATTAGACAAGTCCTTCCATGAATTTCCTAAAAATAATGCCCTAGCCGTAGGAAGTTCCTCTGTTAAGTCTCTGGAAAGGGAACGGGAGGGCAATTTGCAGAGGAAAATATTTGCTTCCTCACCTCGGCAATGATCAAAATTACAGATTAACAGGAAAACCTGCGAGCTCGGGGAATGACCCAGCACAACACTTGCCCAGGGACGAGAGCGAGAAGAAAGAAAGAAAAAAAAAAAAAGAAAAAAAGCCTTAAGAAAACAGATTACTCATCTTGGTACACAGTCCTGCCGGAGGTAAATCAGAGCTGCTTTATCTCCATGTAAGCAGAAGAAATAAACCTCGGAGAGCAGTTTCAGCCATCGGCAAAACAGGCAGAAAGTCTCCGTGTCCCGGCTCTGGTAAAACCTCCCAACCCACCAGACACTCACCCGTCCCTGTTGCCCACTGATGTGAAGCCGGAGCTGAAGCTTGGGTGGGAGCTGGGATGTTTTTTCTCTTCCCAAGTGGCCCTTTCGCAGTTGTCCCTTGTCCCCAGAGCCACCCCACCAAGCAGCCCCCACCTGCCTGGGGCTCAGCAAACCTTCCCACCTCCCCCTTGCCTCAGTTTCCCCGGGAGGCCAGGCAGCTGCCTGCACTTACCTTCCTGGCAGCAGGCAGGCTCCAGCGCCAGGAGCAGCCCCAGGAGGAGGAGGAGGAGGCAGCGGGCAGGCATGGCAGCAGGCAGGGCCACGGGCTCTCGGGGCACGGAGGAGCAGCCGAGCGCGGCCCCTCCTCGCAGGGCGCTGAGCTTGGGCACGCCGCCCTCCCACAGGAATGAGCGCTTGGTCAATTATCAAACGTATTAACGAGGGAGGCTGATGCTCACACCTGGTTATTCAAATCCTGCTGCGGGAAGGGGTGGAAGGAGGTGCCTCTTTCTTTCTCTGGCGGAGGCTGGCGGGGAATTTGGGGCATGGTGACTTGAACCTGACAATCCCCTTAGGGCATTGAAGGGGACTCAGGCATAAAAGATTTGCATCGGTCCAGGAGGAAGAAGCAACACCCAGACGGGTAAATCTTTCCCCCAGCGTGGCTGCAGCACTTGGGGAACGTGGCTGAACAGGACCTGGGTGTCCCCCAAGTCCCCCTCCCCACAGCAGGAGAGCCCGGGGGGTTCAGCAATGCCCAGGTCTGACACCCCTTCCCACCCCACAGAACCCCGGGTCCCGGGGATGCGTGGAGCTGCCTGCCACAGCCCCTGCTTGCTTCCTTGCTCTTTTCTTTTCAGCAAGTGTCATTAACAACCCAGCAGAACACATTTGCGGCTTAAAAACAACCATTTAATAAACCAGACTCGATGCCAAGTACGGCCTCCCGCCTCCCACACCTTATTTAATGGAGAGATTGCTAAACAGAGCAAACACAGTGTTCATTTCATTGAGCCTTCAGGGCTGTTTCCAAAATTTCTTCGACACCAGAAGAGGTAGAAACACCAGCAGACTTGTAGCATCTAGAGAGGCTGGCCCTTCCCATCAGCTGCACAGATGCTGTGGGATGGGGGAAGCTTGCAGGTCCCGGGTTAAGCAGCTTCCCAGCCCATGCCAGGTTTGGATGGCTGACAAACCCATCCCACAGGAAGAATAAAAGCTATTTGGCTTCATGGATGTGCAGCTTCCCAAAGGAAATTTTAAAATTGTGAGCCAATGGTTCCGTCGTCACTCTTCTCGCAGTGTGTCATAGCGTTTCCATAAGCCCAGCCCCACAGGGCTGCTGAGCGTCCCCCCTGGCGGCATCTGAGCTCCCAGCCTCCGGGTCTGGTGGTGTCCCCCCACATCCCAGGGGAGGTCCCTGGGTGCTGAGTCCCCACATGGGCACCCACATGGGACCCGTACTCGGGAACACGCAGCACACTCAGGAATACATACCCACCGGTGCAGGATTTCCCTCCTTCACCCCTCCTCTTTCCCCTGGGTCTAGAATAATGTCATTTATCCTCAAAACAAGCTGGAGCTGGCTTGAGCTGTACAAGACTGAAGGCCAGTTCCCGGCTCTCTCCCAAAGTCCTTTCCATGGCCAAATCCTCACCTGCAACATGGGATAATCCCATTCCCAGCCCTGCTAGTTTTTGCTTACAAACTCCTTAGGGCAGGGACTCTCCCGCTGCACTCGGCAAGGAAGTGACACAACAGGGACCTGCCCATAATAAAGCCCTATAAAAGCAATCTAATCCTGTTACTGAGGAAAAGGAATGGCTTGCGAAGGAATAAAAATGAGCGTGAACTTTGAGTTCCCCATGACTTGCTTCCATGTTATCTCCCTGGGAAAGCACGCAGAGCTTGCGATCTTTGCTGCCTGCTTGTTGCTTGTCTCTTAGCAAAAGCCCAGAAAAAAAAAAAAAAAAGCTGTTTAGAGCAGAAGGCTTTATCAGCAGATCAAGAAGTCCTAGAGAAGCCAGTCCTGCTGCTGCCCTTAAAAATTCAAGGTCCGAGACACCTCTCTGCTATTGCTATCTACCCCCCAGTCACACCTGGGGCTGCAGCAGGTTGCTCATGGGGTTCCTCCTGGTCCTCCTCCACACGTACTCCACGTTGCCTGCTCGCCCCAGGGCTCTGCCCGGCCCAGCTCCAGGGACCCTGGGCTGATTTTCCAAGGATAGGGAATGTCTCAAGGATTCAACCATGTCCTACAGTGTGCTGGGGGGATGGGATGGGACAGACCAGATGAAGGCAGGGCTGCTGTGCCTTCCAGACAATGGTCTTGCTATCAGCTCCCTCCTGAGGAGCAAATAACACTTTACCATTGCACATTCCAACTTGTATAAGAAATTTAAGGACATTTAATTATTTAATTGTTCTGGGCTTGCTGATGAGGCCAGAGAATCACTCGTTTGCTTATCTCAAAGCTCCCCTGGGCTCCAGTGCACCTCCTTTAGCCCACGGCAGCTATTAGGAAGGTATGTGCTATTGTGGCTGAAAGCGCCTGTGGCACCTGCTTGGTTGCATATCCATGGATCTGGCCTGGGGGATGAGAAAAGCAAGTCACTGTAATGGCAGCAGCCTTTTTGCAGAGACAAAGTCAGAAATTTTGGCAAATAATTTGCCATCCAGCTTGTCCTTTTGTCGCTGTGGCTTGGGAGTTGAAGAGGTGAGAAGCAATGTGTTTCTGCTGCAGCATGCTGGAAATCTTGCTGTCTCTCACGTTGATGCCTTCAGCATCGCCCTGTCGTGGTGAGGCAAAGCCCTGCAGGTCCATTTTACAGGCGAGGGAAACTGAGGCACGGAAGGGCAAACCACCTTGGCAGCAATTGGTCAAAGCCAACTGGAGCCGGAGCCAGCTCAGCTCTCTCCCAGCGACTCAGGTGAGCAGTTGACTGTACAACAGCTCTTGGACTTTCAGGATTTATGCTGATACCATCCAAAATTTGGTGGTTTTTTCCCCTAAGAAATATGTTGGGTTTAGCCAAAATGAACATTTGCTCAAAGCAACATTCCTGAGCCTAAAATGTGTTCCTGGGTGATACGGCTCAGCACACAGGTGCCAGTTCTTCTTTGAAAAACATTGTGGGGCTCTGCGTTTTAATGGAGTTTATTTTTCTTTCTCCTTCACTTCCTTCCTTCCTTCCTCCCTTCTTCCTTCCATCCTTCATCCTCTCCATCTCCTCCCCCTCTCTTAGAAAGAGACATAAAAATAGAGAAAATAGATGAGAGCAAGCCTGAACAGCCCCTAAAGAAGAGATTGTATTCTTTCTAGAAAAAGAAAGTAATGATGAAATTGTTACATTACAATAGCTGCTCCAAAAAGAAAAAAATAAAAAACACAAGCGCAATTTTAAATTACTTGTTTCTTTTAACATTTTCCGCCAAAAACAAATACTCCTCGGTTGTCCCAGAATTCTCTCATTTCCCATCGACACTGGCTTTCAAATCCAGCCTGGGATGGAAGCTGCCAGGGGAGAGCCAGGGGCTACCGCTGCTATACGAAGGGCATTTTCTTGACCCAGTGTGCCAGTGTGGATAAACCGCAGAAGAAAGGCTTTTCATCCACCACAGCTCTGTGTCTTCACTTCCCCGCTTTGAAAATGCCTTTAAACAGCAATATATTTTGTTATTTATGTGCTGATGAAAATCCCGATGTCCATGATGTGGCAATGGGGCACGGTCACTGTCCTCCCCCCGCCAGCCCAGGGTTCAGTTGGGCCATTTGCTCCCCTCCTGCACACACTCACAGGTCCAAGAAAAAAAATCACCTCTCAGCATTTTATCAGATATTTTATTAGACCATTCATGAGTCTCCTGGGACTGATGCTAATAGCAAGCCTTGAATAAACAGCAGGGAGAGGGGGTGGCCGTGATCCCTCCTGGACCCTTGTTTGGGGAGGATGGGGATTTTCCCCTTCTCCTCCCAGGCAGCCTGGATGCTCCAGCGGGGTCAGGCAGGACCGCTCCTGGCAGGGCACTGGCTGGGAGCTGGTACCCAGCAGCCATCCGAGATGGGGCCCAGAAACAGCACCAGCATCGGGCACTAGGTAGGGCCGTGCTACGTCCTTCATTTTCCCTCAAGATCTGCTCAGTAGCATCACCGTGGCCCATGCGCATTTCATGGGACGCTCTGGATGATGTTTTTACACCAGCTGGTTTTTGGATCAGGTCTCTGGACAGCGTTCACACTGGCCACCATCCGTGCTGGGTCCCAGCGGGTGATGATGCTGCTCTGTACATCTAAGGGCAGCAGTGGGCTCTCTCCTCTATCCATTTGCGCACAGTTGCCAGGATTTGTCCTCTCAGAGCTCCCTGCTCCTCTGTCCATGGGGTAAATAGGTGCCAGGGGTCTGACAGCATGTACACACCAGCCTCAGGTCCTGCAACCTTGAGAAATTAGGCTGAGGGAACACCTACCCGATCTGTCCCACCTTGCCCTGGGCTGGGAGGAATCAAGCTAAAAGTCCTGAAACAAGAAGAAAATCCACCTGCCTCTGGTCTGCCTTACTGGTGGGGGATGAGCCTGAATCCGTGATTCCCTCTCGGCTTTCCCATCTGTTCAGAGGGCATTTTGCACCCCTAATCATCCCTGAGCGCAGAGGAAAGTGCTACTGCATCGCTGGAGTGGCAGACAGCTGGGATCCCAATACATGATGCTCAGAAAGGGAGAAGGGAGCTGACTTCTCTCTGGATATTCCCTCCTGCCCAGCGATATCGAATGGAATGAATAATTTACTATCCGATCATCTCTAATCTTCGTCCCATAAAATCAGCAGCAAGCTGGGAGGGTTTTTGAAGCCTCCAGCTGCATTTGCTGATAAGACATGAGGCAGGAAAGATTGGAAGCCTATAAAAATGATAATCTCAGGCTTCGGTGTAACTTGGTGGAAGGGTTTTCTCCTATCCTTTCATTAAGGATGGATTTAATGATCTTCCTTAAATAACAACAAGCCTCCTCATGAGGAATCTCCCATCCGAAAACTGATTGCATCGTCATTAGGAAATAGGAGGCCAAGCAGCCAGAAAAAAATAGCTGGAGCACAGGTTAGCACAAGGGCCAAGTCCCTGCAGAGTGAATGGCATCTGCCTTTATGGCGTGGGAGGAAAGGGGGTGATCGGAGGCAATTTCCAAACACAGAGCGAAGCTTTAGGCATTGGGGCTCTGCCTGGGAGAGCTGGGCACGGGCACCATGCCGAGCTGCTGGCCACAAGGCTGACCATGACCCTGCCTGCGGAGCAAAGGCCCATCATCCATCACCCCACGCAGACCTCCCTGGTGCAAAGAGAAATACAGATCTCATTTCAGTCTGGTTTGGTACAGCACCCTCCTCTCCATCCCAAATTTGGTGAGACTGGCTATTGCCTGGGAGAAGAAAGGAAAGGGAAATCCCAACTCGTCAACAATTTCCATGTGAATCTCAACCAAGATGGCCAAGAGGAGGAAAAGGAAAGAGTTGGCTGGCTTGGTGGGGGTGGATAGTTTCAGGAAATAATTATCCCAGATGCCAGAATAGGAGAAAATTGAAAGTGTAAACTACAATCAGATGTTAAGTTGCTTTTCTTCTGCTAATTGAAATAATGTTTTCTCTGCTACCCACCACTCTACCCCTTTCAGATGCTAATCCCTATCAAACACGGACTTACAATTACAAATTCATAGGCATCTTTCCCAGGAGCAGAAATTGCTTTGCCCTGTAACCTCTAAGATGAGGTCTTAATAGGAATTCACGAGCAGTCGCTGGTAAAGCTTCATTAGCCGGAGAGAATAGACAAGGGCAAGTTGCAGTGCTCCCTAACCACTCTAGGGAAAAATTAATTTAAATTACTTTGTAAAGTAACAAGGCCAGATAATGTGCTTCTTTCTTGGATTATTGTTTTCCAACACCCTAATGCGCTCGTAGATTAGGTTGCTTTGCCTGTCTTGATGGTGGTCCATGCTAAGTTGTGGTTTATGGAGAGCAGAAGCCTTTGGAAGGAGAAACATCAACCCCTTGGACCAGAGCTGGATGGGGACAGGGTGAGGATCTGGCTGCTTCTCACCAGGTTGGGTTGTTCAGAGGCTGGTGTGGAAGGAGGCAGGAGCCCACCCCCCGCCCCC
>NW_009259687.1:14386-17413 GCF_000687185.1 Egretta garzetta | reverse complement strand
AGCAGGCAGCAGCCACCCCCAGCACCACCTCAACACAGCCTCAAAGAGAAACCTGGCTACTGAAGGTGACACTTTGGTGTTTCCCTGGTTGCCAACTGGTCCAAGCCAGTGGAAGGCATCCTGCTGATTTGGGGCAACTCTATCTTTGTTTTCTGGAGGCCAGACCCTGAGCAATGCTGAGCCCCCTGCTCCCAAGGGCTGGAGCAGCATGGGAAACCTCTTCCAGAAGCCACTCTCCCTCAGCAAAGGGACCAACGTGGGGCTGATTCCTAACCAGCTAAACCCTAAAATGGACTAAAATATGCTAAAAACCAAGCCTGCAGCCCTGGGATGGACACTGTGTGGACACCCCCACCTCCAGCCCTTTCTGAGCACCCGCAAAAGGAGCTATAATTCTCTTCCCCTGGCACCAGGCTGGATGCTCTTCATGCTGGACTTGCTATTTGGTGTGGTTTTATGGAGCTTTTCAATGAGCCAAGTGAGAAGATGCAGTGATAAGGGCTTGGCAGAGGGGCTGTGACTCTTTCCAGCACCCTGGGCTCACAGCCGGACTTTGATGGGCGCTGCCAGCACCCGGCATTATTAACCTGAGACTTGTCACACAGAATGGGCTAGTCTGGCTAAATCCTCGGGGACGCGAGCATCATTCAACGAAGAGACAAAGAGTTCAAAGGGCCCTTCAGCAACAAACAGCACTGATCATCTCAGCTGATTAAATAGGTTCCCAACCGAGCCGTGAGTCCTAGGAGACCAAACCGAAGCTGGGAAGATTTATGGGGAGCTACCTGAATTGGAGAGGGAATATATTGATTTTATTCCTGGCTTCTGAAGGGGATTGCTGGGTTTTTTTCAGAGCAAAGACAGGGCTGGTGAGAGATGCATTGAGGCAGGGGGTAGGCCCGGGGATGGAGGGACAGACTCCCAACTCATCTCATCATTTTCTTGTCCCCGCTTACTGGGGGAAGATAAAAACCCCATAGCACCCAGACCTACCTTCTGTCATTCTCCCACCCAAAAATGCAACACTTCAAAATGGAATTATAACTCCCAAGGATGAGGTTTTATGTCAACCCAGCTCCTGCAGTCACTCGAATTTCTTTCATCCCCATCAACAACCCATTGCCCTTCAAGCCCTGACAAATTCTGGGCCACCTTTGCTAGTGATGCACCCTGTTTTCCAACAGCTCTGAGTGCAATTAAGTGTTCCCTTGAGTCCTGCTTGGCTTTGCTTTCTTCCAACAGGCAGGACCGGACCTCGCATGTTCATCAGCCTCCTGGAAAGCAGAGGAGCACCAGGGAAGGCTGTGTCCCATGAGGAAGACACCCCTGCATGTCCCTCAAGGAGGGTAGAGAAGAGCCTGATTTCAGTAGGACCCCCCTGCTCAGCACCATCTGAGGAAGGTACTTTCCTTTCTCTAGACCCCCCCTATGCCTTCCCAGAGCATAGGAAGGGTCCTGGGCAGAGCTGAGGAGCACCCTTAATGCAGGAGATCAGCCTGAGCATCCTTCAACAGTGGGGTCCAATCTGCCAGAGCCCTGCCAGCAGGCACCAGCCCTATTTATTTCCACACTCATCAGCAAAAGCAATTTTCAGGTGGCATATCTCTCCTCTTCTTTCTCAGCACCAGAGCTTTTGCCTGGCATCCAAAGAAAAAAAAAATAACGGGGCCATCGACAGCGAGCGAAATGCATCTAATAACCTCCACTTCTTTTCAACGAGCTCCAGTTGTTGCTTTACAAGTGTACTCCAACCCCGGCAAGTGCCAAACAAAAGCTCCCCTCTCCTTCTCCGTGCCTGTTAAACAGCCTTATTATTTCAGCAGTCTGCATCTGCTGGGTGGCAGCCGCAATTACCATAACACAGGGGCAGGATTTGGCCTGACTGCTTCGCCCTCAATTCTGCAACAGGCGAGTGCATTGGGCTGGTTGAAAAATAAAACAAAAAATAAAGGGGGGAAAAATAATCAAACCTATGAAGTCACTTTTCTGGCTGCCACCCAAGCAAACAGATGCAGGTAGAGGAGGAGATGGAAAAAATCACATCATCTTCTGGTCTGAGCTGCCAGTCAGCAGCTTCAGTTGCTAGAGAAGGGGGCAGGAGAGACATGGAAAGACCAGAGGGATTTCATGTGAGACCAAGGGGTGAAAGATGCATTTCTCAGGGTACACTGAAGTTTGGGGAGCTTTTTGGGAGCCTTAACCCATTCCTGAAGCCTTGGAGGCTGCTGTCCCAGTGGGATGCTCCTGCAGCTGAGCTGAGTGCTGTGAGATGGGGACAGGGAGCCGGGGCTCCCACGGGAGGGCCCGGGTGGATAGGAAAGGGCTGAACAACGCCGAGCTGTGCCATTGTGCTGCCGCGGCTGAGAACAGGCAGCCCTGAACACAGCCCTGAATAGGTTTTGAGGACAAAAGGTGAAGACCCCTGAGAGATGATTTTGCCTGGGATTGAGGAGAAGAGGCAGTTTCCAGGATGGGGCAGGCTATTAATTAAAACTCAGTAAATAGCAGGGCATCGGCACAGCCACCGGCACTCCCACCAGGAAGCATGAGCCTTCACAGGGTCACCTCACCCCTGTCAAAATCCCGGGGGACTCTGCTCCCCAGCAGAGCCAAAGGGGAGCCAGTAATCACAGGCATGGATCCCATTGCCCCCAAGTCCCAGGGAGCGGGGACCCACAGGGCATCAGCGAGACCTCCAGGGCCTGGCTGAGCTGGGGGGAACACCAGCTGTCCCAAACTTTCTCTATGCCTTCCTACCCCAAAATACCAAACTCTGCAGGAAAATAGGTGCACTGTTCAAATATAGGGGTGTTATCATCACGATTGTTGATCTGTGGTAACCCCATGAAGAGCTGATCAGTGTGGGTAGATGGGGGAAAAGGAGAGGGAGAAGAGGAAGGGGAAGGGGAAGGGGAAGGGGAAGGGGAGAGAAGAAAGAGAAGAGAAGAGAAGAGAAGAGAAGAGAAGAGAAGAGAAGAGAAGAGAAGAGAAGAGAAGAGAAGAGAAGAGAAGAGAAGAGAAGAGAAG
>NW_009259687.1:14112-14348 GCF_000687185.1 Egretta garzetta | reverse complement strand
GAAGAGAAAAAAAAAAAGAGAAGAGGAAAAGAGAAGAGAAGAGAAGAGAAGAGAAGAGAAGAGAAGAGAAGAGAGCAAAAGGAAAAAGGAAAAGGGAAAAGGGAAAAGGGAGAGGGGAAAGGACAGCCTTTAACCTGCTTTATTGGGAAAACCCCAAGCAAACGCTAACCCTCGTAACCGGTCCTCGCCCCCCAAGCCCGGCGCTCTCCCGGTCCCGGCGCTGCGCTCCCGCGGGG
>NW_009259687.1:8325-13843 GCF_000687185.1 Egretta garzetta | reverse complement strand
GAGACCCTCGTGTCACCCGTGTGGGGCAGGGGGGCCGGGACCCCCCCACCGGGCCACGGCACTGCGAGGGCATCAACCGTGAGCTCCTGCTGGAGACCAGACCCGAGCACGCAGGGTGGTGGCGATGGCATCGCCACCCTTGGGGCAATGTCACCATCCTTGGGGCAGAGTCACTGTTGGAGGGGACAGAACATGCTCCGGCTCGCACACCCTTCGTGCTGCCTGTCCAGGCGGTTGTTGGCATGTGTGACTGTAAGTTTTTATCCCCAGCCCCCCATGTCTGGGCTCCCCCCCCAGCACACTGGGCAAGCCCAGCCTCTCCTGCCACCCTAGAAAACACCCTGGGAAAAGTATCCGGTACCTTCTTAGAATCATAGAATCATAGAATCGCTTTGGTTGGAAAAGACCTTTAAGATCATCGAGTCCAACCTTTAACCTAACCCTGCCATCCCACCGCTAAACCATGTCCCTAAGCACCTCATCTATCCTTCTTTTAAATACCTCCAAGGATGGGGACTCTACCACCTCCCTGGGCAGCCCATTCCAGAGCCTGACAGCCCTTTCAGTGAAGAAGTTTTTCCTAATATCTAACCTAAACCTGCCCTGGCGCAGCTTCAAACCATTCCCCCTCGTCCTATCATCTGTTACCAGGGAGAAGAGGCCGACCCCCTCCTCCCTACAGCCTCCTTTCAGGTAGCTGTAGAGGGCGATCAGGTCTCCCCTCAGCCTCCTCTTCTCCAGACTAAACAACCCCAGTTCCCTCAGCCGTTCCTCATATGACTTGTGCTCCAGACCCCTCACCAGCTTGGTTGCTCTCCTCTGGACATGCTCCAGCAATGCAACATCCTTCTTGTAGTGAGGGGCCCAAAACTGAACACAGTATTCGAGGTGCGGCCTCACCAGCACTGAGTACAGGGGCACGATGACTTCCCTTGTCCTGCTGGTCACACTATTCCTGATACAGGCCAGGATGCCATTGGCCTTCTTGGCCACCTGGGCACACTGCTGGCTCATATTCAGCCGGCTGTCAACCAGAACCCCCAGGTCCTTTTCCGCCAGGCAGCTTTCCAGCCACTGACTTGTGTCAGTTTGGTGCCACCTGACCTGGAAGAAGGGAAAAAGCAACCCGGAGCTTGCTAGGATGAGGCAGGGAGCAGCTTGGGAGTGATGCCTGCTGATGCAACCAAAAGCAAAAGCACCCTGGTATTTTATATGGTGGTGACAACCCGCGGGGCAGCGTGCAAGGGACAGGGGACACACGTGTGAGCATGTCATGGACTTGGCTGGCTTGAACACACGCGCAGGACTGCATGTTCACATCTGTCTAAATGTGTGTGTTTAGGGCTACCTCCTCAGAGGCGCATCCACAGACGTGCCCACAGGCATGGGGTGTGCAAATATGAGTGCGTGCACTTGTGAACATGTTTGTGCACCACCACACACGTAAGAGCACATGGGCCATCCATTTGTGAGCAGCTCAGTGTGCGTGCTTACCTATCGTATGCATGAGCTCATGCATGGACAGGTATTTGTGGGGTGTGAGTACGTTTGTGGGTCCTTGTGCACACAAGTGTCTGTGCCGATGTGTGCCTGCTAACACACCACCCGTGACTCCCCACATTGGAGCTGCAGCCAGGCTTGCTCCTCACCTGCTCCCTGGCCCAGCATCTGCAGGGCATCAGTTCACCAGCTGCGCACCCGCCAAGCCTGAACAGAGCCCTCCCACCCCCAAGCAGCAGCTTCCTACCCACAGCATCCACAGCAGCACCGTGCTAACCATCTCCGGCTGCTCCCCAGGCCATCCCCGCCAGCTTCCAGCTCCCATTTCAACATCGTTCCCAGGGACAGGGCAGACTGGGTGCTCAGAGCAGCGATGCTGCATTGCTGGATGGTTGCAAGACACACGACTGGGAGGGTGTTGACGTGTTTTATTTCAGCTGCAGCAGCACGTGAAGGGATGTATCACTGGTGGTGTGCAAGTGAAGTGCTCTGGAGATGGGACAGCTGCTGCTGTAAAGCATCCCCTCGCTCACAGGCCCTGCCAAGCACCCTTGGATGGATGGTGGGTGAAGCCATGGCTGGATCCTTTGGACATGCAGGAGGAACCTGCCTCTGGCTTTGGTGGGCTCTGGGCAAGCCCTAGAGCAGCCGGGTGCTACCCCTGCCCCAGGGGCTGTGCTGAGGGTGGTGATGGTGGTGGAAGCAGGAGAGCTGTGGGGCAGGGCTGGCCCTGCTCCCTTCCCCGGGGGCTTGGCCATCTCCCCAGCTAAACCTCCTGGGTTGGACAGTCTGGCATTCCCCACTGTGGATGCAGGGTGAACGGGGCACGCGGACAGCCACAGTCTCCCAGCCACTCTCCAGGCTGTGATGCTTGGCAGCCCAGGGTATTTTGGAGCCACTCACCCCCCCAAGCCTGGCTCAGGGTCTCACATCAGGGAGGACCACGGCTAGACAGCACCTCACATGAGGACCCACCACCTCTGCCTGCTGTCAACCTGCTCATTGTACATGATGTAACCAAGGATACTCTGCCACAGCTTTCCCAAACGCCCTTGGGCAAGTCCCCAAGCCTCTCCCAGCCCCATCAGCAAGTCACCTCCTCCCGTTGTTTCCAGCATCCCTTAAGCCATGGGACGCCAGCAGAAGGCTGCCTTTCATTTTGCACCATGCATGCGCCGAGGACCATGGTATCACTGTGGCTTTGCTGGCCTCTTTGCCACAGAGGTACTGCCCCTTCTTTGCTGCGGGACCCATTCCCACCTTGGCACAGACGGGTTAAGCTGGTGCTGTGCAGGATTTACCAGAGGGATGGGCAGAGAGTGGAGCCCCCATCCCCACCGGCGTGCTGCTCGGCCCCGGCACATCAAAGTGCCGAGGCAGTTTTCACCGCGCTCCAGACGCTCCCTCCCATTTCCTGCTGGATTCCCGTCTCGCTCCCTGTGCCCGCATCAGCAAAACAGAGTGTAAAAATAGAGGCCGGGCTTCACCAAAACACAATAGTAAATTGTTCCCCAGAAAGGTCACCAGGGCGGCTGAGAATAGCTCCGAGAGCAGGGGAGAAGGAATGTCTACCGGGGGGACAAGTTTGAAAGTGCCTGATGAACCCCCTAAGGGAGGTTTCCTGCATCCCCATCAGTGGTGCGGGTCCCCCCTCCTGAGCCCCTGGGGTCTCAGAGCATCCCCATCTTCACCCATCCACCCCCAGCCCTGCCAAGCTGCAGCACCCTCCCAGCTCCCCCAGCACTCCATCACCAATTTTGGGATGGAAACAAAAAAACCCAGACAGCAAGAAATGAGGCGAAAGGAGAGGCAGGAGGACCAGAGAGGAAGAAAAGGGCTGAGAAGAGGAAGAGGATCCCGCTCGCTGCTCATCTCCTCGCCGCATGTGACAGCGCAGTGTCCCCTGGGCACCACTGGCTGGCTGCAGCCTTTGTGCGGCGGTGGGAATGCCTGGGACGAGCTCCGGGATGAGGAGTGTATCAAGCAGTCCCAGAGAGCCATAAATTACTCCCTCCTGTTGTCACTGGCCTATAATAGCGAAGAGGCGAAGCTTTCTCATCGTCTGCTGGGGTGGGAATGTTTGGGTCCTGTCGTTTCTCTGAGCATATTTAATTCGATAATGTGAGAATGCCCTTAATGAAGCAGGTCCTTGCTCCTGGCTTTGGCGGTGTTCCCAGGCAGGGGTGCCAGTGCAGGCTGCCCTCAACATGGCTTTGCCAGAAAGGCAGTAATTAAGACCAGATAACGAGGCTTGAAAACAAAAGCTGCCCAAATTTTGGGTGACTTTGAGTTTTTTGTGTTTCTTGTTTCATTGTCTTGGTCACATCCCTCCCACCTTCTCTTTTTTTTTTTTTAATCATTTTTATTTCAATGCCACTTCCCCTCCATTCTTGCTCCCCAGTGTCACCCGTGCAACGTTAAGGGAGATTTTCTGCCACCAGGAGCCCAAATGTCACCAGGTTCCTGTGACACGATAGAAATGTGGGCGAACAAAATCCCTCTAAATGCACCTGCTTCAAGTTTGTGAAGAAACTGCTATTTGCAAGAAAATTTCCCGCAGAAGGAGACAGACCAAACCCCTCATCACCTTGTGATGCCACCAGTGATACCAAAAGGGGTGAGAAATGAACCCAGCCCTGTCCCAGCCGAGGGCATCCCCACCTGCGACACACAGGTTCTCTCTCCCCCCCGCGCTGATCACATTGTGCAGTGAAACCAGGACCCCAAGGTGCTTTTCCCAATTTTCTCCTCTGTTTTGTATAAACGGAGAAGAAAACGGGTTGTTGGTTGGATTTTTTTTCCCCCAGGTATTTGAATCGATGGAGCAGGGCTCATCTTCACTTGCAAAACAGCACAGTTGTAAAAAAAAATCGCCATTTGATGGAAAATGAATGAAATTTTCCATGGGAAGACAAGAGTGGGAAAGGCTTTCAAAAATTACTTTAAAAAAGAAAAAAAAAAAAAAGCAGAAGATGCCTGCTGCCTTCTGCGACATTTGTGTCCTGGCGGCAGAGCAGCAGCGAGGCCCAGAGGGCGCTGGGACGAGGATGCTCCCCAACACGGGGCCACCAGCCACCCAGCTGGGGACACGTCCCCAGAGCCTGTCCCAGCGCGGCAGCTCCCAGGGTCTCCCCATCACCAGGGTCCATCAGGAGTGATGCCCACTGGGCATCTCACTGTGGAGCGGGTGGCATCGGCACCCTCCCAGACCTTTCTGCAGACTATAGAGCTTTATATTAAATATATATGTGCAGGGAGTGGTTTGAAACCTTCACCCTGAGGATGTTCTTCCCTTTGCTGGTGGCAAAGGCTGCGGGGCCATGAATTTATTTTAATTTAAGAAAGAAAAACAGCAGAAGGGGGAGGTGGAAAGAGCATTGAGCTGGCAATGGAAGGAGGGTGGGAGAGGGCCGGGAGGCGGGAGGGAGAGATAAACGGTGGGTAAGCTATCAGCCCTCGCCGGGCTGGCGGCAGGACGGGGGACGAGGGTTAAACCAGCTGTGCAGGCGTGATCGCCTGACCCCAGATAAACAAACAGCAGCCACACGCTGCCCCACGCCCGCCCCGCGCCTTCTCCCAGCGCTCGGGAGGGAAACCAGCCCGGCCCCGGCTGTGGGGGCCCCCATGTCCCTCACAAGGGGCTGTGCAGGGAGAGGGGTCCCTGCACCCCCCAAGCCTGGGAGGGACCCCCCTCTTTCACCCAGGGGGGAAACGTCACCCACAAACTTCAAAAGCAATCATTGGCTGCAGAGCTGGGGTGGGGAGGTAGGGTTTTTTAGCAGGTAAGGTTTTGGGGGGATGCTTTAAAAAAGCAAGGGATGCTCCAAGTAGGTGATGACTCTGAAAATCATAGAAATTAAAGTGTATACACACACACACATGTTCAATGGACCACTTAGGCTGTAAACACTCCCTAACTAATGTTACCAGCTCATTTTTGAAAGCATTTGTGCACATGGCTGTGAAGATTTTTTTTTTTTTTTTTTTTTAAAAAGGGAATCTCCCCCATTCCCATTTA
>NW_009259687.1:0-8287 GCF_000687185.1 Egretta garzetta | reverse complement strand
TGGCCCCAGTAGCCCCCTCTCCACACTGTCCCCCCTCCCCAAAAGAGGGGGAAAGACTAGCAGAGCCTTTGGGGGGGGCCTGCAAATAATGTGCTGGGGGTAACGTGGCAGCAGCTGGTAACGCTCGCCTGCGGCAGGGGGATTGCTTCACCGCCCGTCTTCCTTCCTGCCGGCCCCGTGCGCTCTTCCTCCCGCTTGCTCTCTCTGCAAAAGCCCAGCCCAGGCTGGACGGCATGAGCCAAGCAAGAAAAAAATCAGCAGATCCTTTTGCAAGGTTTTTGCTGCCTGTTTATGACTTCGATGGCTGGGGACAGGCCATCCTGGCATCCTCACCCCGCAATGCCCAGGAATGAAATAGCAAAGTAGCGATGGAACCGAGCGATGAGATGGGAGAGAGGCAGACAGCAAGTGGAGGCTGCTTTGTAAAACTTTATTTAGAAATATTCTTGATATATTCATTATATATATATATTTATATATACACACACATTACAACAAATGTGTTTTCTAAATAGCACATCCACAGTGGGTTGAGACTCAGGGTACCAGGTCTGGTTACTTCATTTCTGCAGAAAAAATGCAGAAATCCAAGGGGAGGGTGGCAGAGAAAGAGACGGGTCTGAAAAACCCAAAAATCATAAGGTGGGAATTCACTCACACGGTACGACACTGCCCCAAATTGCTGTTTCCAACAGAAAAGGGGGGCGATGGTCCACACAGCAAGAGATGAAGCAGGCAGGAGGAGAGGTGGGCAGAGGAAATGTACCATTCAAATCACAATTAAAGTACAACTGTACATACCCCGGGAGACCTATGGCGCGCTCTGCTGAGGGCTATGAGCAGGCGCGCGTGTGCGTTGGGGGTGTTGGGGGGGGTGCCACCAAGGTTGTACCATTTTCCCAACTGTTCAGCTACCAAAAAGATTAAAAAAAAAAAACCAAAACTTGTGGGGAATGAGGAATTTTTGAGTGTCGGCGATTTTTTTCTTGCAATAGTTTAATAAAAAGGGTATAAAACTCCCACCCACCCCACCCTGGGGTTATTTCAAATGCCGAAAATGAAGAACAGCTTTACCTGTGTGACAACATCCCCCCCTCTTCCCAGAGGGTCCCACTGCCCACCTCTCACCCCTCCTACCCCTGGCACCGGGAGCAGTCCAAACCTCTTCCTCATCATCACTCCATCACCCACCAGCACCCCTCCCCTGGCCCAGCCCTGTGGGTAACCCCCTTCAGTAAAAACCCTCGTGCACAGGTGATCCGGACCTGGGAAGGAGTTTTCCTCCTTTTCCCCAATTTAAGATGGGGGAGGTTTGTGATTTCAGAGGATTTGGGGTCTACACTAGAAACCCTCGCTTGGGCTGGGACCCCTTCCCAGGCAACTAATTCCACCTGACACGCCAACCCATGCGCCAGCCTCCCACCTATTATTTACAAAGAGGCATTAAAATCAAGTGGGGATGGAAATGGCAGGGCTCTGAATTAAGCCTGGAGGGGCTTGCAGACACCTGCCCACCAAATCCTCTGTGTTTCCTTGTACCTCAGCACCCTTGAAAAGGAACAAGTGCGGTGAAGCTGTCCCCGCTCAAAGGACTTTTTCCCTTCCAAAGGATGTTTGTGGGTGAGGTTGTTTGGTTTTTTTACTGTAGCATGGGAGAGATTTCTGTGCCTTGACATCTCTGCGGGGGGAGAGGATGGGCTTGGGGCAATTGCTCCGTCAGGAGTCAGGCGGTGGGGGAGAGATGGGCCTGATGCAGCGGTGATGGCGTGATGCAGCCCTCAGCTCCCAGTCACTGCAGCAGCAGTCTCCTGCTCCCCAGTCCTTCTGCTCCCCAAACTCCCTCCTGGGGAGGGGCAGTGGGGATCAGAGGATCAGCTCAGTCACCCGCATCAACTTTGCAGCAATCCAAGCACTCAGGAGTGGAGGCTAATCCCACCACTGCTTTTAGTGCTTCCCCCCAAGATTGGGAGAGGCTGCATCCTCCTACCAGCCTCGGGCAGGTGAGGACCCTCCTACCACCGGAATAAATCCAGCACTGTAGTCCAGCCTGCAGGCACTGGCACAGCTGAACCACCACCATTTTCACACAATAAAACCAAAAAATTAAAAGCATACCATTAAAACCCTTTTATAACCCTATTTACACACACACTGTTGATGCAACATCGACTCCTTTTGCCTTTTTGTTGCTTTTTTGAATTTAAAAATCCCCCAGTCCAAGGGGATGCTTCACTAGTGATTTTTTTTTTTTTCCCCCCACTTACCAATTCTGAAATTCATCTTCCTTGAGAGAAGCTCTGGCCCTACAGAAACCGCTGGGAAAACTCTAGGAGAACGCAACAGGCTTGGAGCTCACCCACTGAGCATTACCAGCAGAAAAATCAGACTGGGAGGGCAGCAGAAAACACCTATGTACCTTTTTGTTCAGTGGATACTGCATGACAGCGTTAAACAGAAGTAATCCCACGTCATAAATACAACAACCCCAAACAATCCAAAGTTAGGTAGAAGGGAAAGGAAGAAAAGGGGGGGAGGGGAAAAAAAAAAAAAAAAAAGGAGAGAAAGAAAAAGTCTTAATCCTTTTAATAGTTCTTTTGCTGAGGGTGTTTTTTCACCTCTTTAAAAAGATACAGTCAAAAGCTCTCGGACAACAGGAACATGTGGCCCCAGCTCCTGCTCAGACCAGTTGTATACGCCACAGACTGGAGAAATGCTGCGGCGCTGGCAGGTTTCAGCAGTCTCCAGCTCCATGCGGAGCTGGAAAGTGTCGGTGGCCTCCGCCAGCCATGAAAGAGGAGCGTCGCGTCTCAGCCGGGCGACCGTTTAAAAAGCGATGGTCACGTCAAACAGTCTGAAAACCCTCTCAGTGCTGGAGAGGTGCTGGCCACGTCTCCTGCCCCTCCACAGAGTCACATCATGAGCAGTATGTACAACGAAGACTACTTCAATGCTTTTCTTCTTTGTACGATCACGTACCTAAGTGCCGAACGTCCATCTGGTTTGGTCTTGTCCTCGGCCAACGCAGCTCCGTCCCAGGCTGGGGAGGACGGGGAACCTGAGCCCCCGGGGAAAGGCAGAGTCACAAATCCCATGGGCACAAGTTCCAGCATCCGCACACTCGGGTCTCACCTCCCCACCCAGTGCTTCGGGAGCGATGCGGAAGGTCATCACCGCTGCGCGTTGCCTTCTACTGGGAGAATGGCGTGGTGCAGGCTCCGCGTGTGCTTCGAGTCTAGTGTTTCGTGCTCTTCCGTGAAGCTGTCCGGGCTTGCCGCTCCGTCTAAAGAACTTCCACAGCTAGAGTTAGGAGACAACATGTCCTGCAGGAGGTCTTCCTGGACTATCCCAGAGTCTTTGTTCACTTTGCCCCTTTGGTTTCCTTCTTCCTCCTGGTCATTGAGCAGCTTGGCCAGGAAGTTGATGTATTTCATAGCCAGGCGCAAAATCTCATTCTTGCTCAGTTTTTTGTCGGGTGGGTGGGTAGGCAGAGTCACAAATCCCATGGGCACAAGTTCCAGCATCCGCACACTCGGGTCTCACCTCCCCACCCAGTGCTTCGGGAGCGATGCGGAAGGTCATCACCGCTGCGCGTTGCCTTCTACTGGGAGAATGGCGTGGTGCAGGCTCCGCGTGTGCTTCGAGTCTAGTGTTTCGTGCTCTTCCGTGAAGCTGTCCGGGCTTGCCGCTCCGTCTAAAGAACTTCCACAGCTAGAGTTAGGAGACAACATGTCCTGCAGGAGGTCTTCCTGGACTATCCCAGAGTCTTTGTTCACTTTGCCCCTTTGGTTTCCTTCTTCCTCCTGGTCATTGAGCAGCTTGGCCAGGAAGTTGATGTATTTCATAGCCAGGCGCAAAATCTCATTCTTGCTCAGTTTTTTGTCGGGTGGGTGGGTGGGGATGAGCTTGCGAAGCTCTGCAAAGGCTCCGTTGACGTTCTGCTGTCTCCACCGCTCCCGGCTATTGGTAAAAATGCGACGAACCACTTTTGTATGAGGACCTGCAATTGCAACCACACAGAATTAGGAGCAGGGCGTAACAGGTCATTTACTCCTTTTCTGAACAGGCCACCCTTTCCCAAATTAACTGATTTATTTTAGTGACATCAGCAAGGCAGTGAAACAGGAGCTTCCAGCTAACTGGAAGCTAAGCTGATGAGCTGAGGTAGCCGTAATTTCTGTTCAATCCAGTGGAAGGGAAAAATGGAGTTGTGTCTTTTTAGATGTCTCCTGAGATGCCTAAATTTACCTGTCCAAGGAGGAAGGCTTAGGCCATGACATGTGTGCAGAAGGCTGCTGTGTTGTTAGGGTGGCTCAGCAACAAAGGTCCTATTAAAAGGCTAGGTTGAAAGATGGTTTTTTGCTATCCAAAAAATGTCTTAAGGACATACCCTTGGGACAGGTGGAAATAAGCTTGGGCAGAGGCTTTGACAACCCTGAGATCCAGAGATCTTCCCTGATGTAGGCAGGACCTGGAGCTGATAGAGACCGTAAGATTGCCACCAGCCCCTGGGTGGTTTGTATGAAATGGGGTGGCAGGACTCACCCCACAGCAATGAGGACAGGTAGCAATGTGACCCACAGAGTGAAAGCAGCATCCTTGCTGGAAGGGTGATCACGGGTGGAGGATAAAGCAGTTTTGCAGCTGACCTGAGGACCACCTGCTCCCTCTGCACATTGTGACAAAAACTCCCTATCTGACAGTAACTGGAGAAGGGACTTAAATTGCTAGAGGTGTCCATTTGGCTCAGTTACAGGTGAGCTCCAGTTAAATCCCTGCAATTATACAGCCATATTCCTGATGGAGCACGTTACACAGGATGGATGAACAAAACACATCAATTCTCCTTTCAGGTCATCAGGGTAACTCCTGTTGGCACAAGTGAGGCATTATCTTGGCACTAGGAGAGACCCAAAAGCATGTCTACCCGAAAGTACTGTGCTACAGGAGTAGCAACACTGTGAATCAGGACTGCAGGTCCCTGGGTCCATGGAAATCAGTTCAGGTAAGGAGACACCACCATAAGATGCTTTTATTATTACATCCTTTCCATCCTCACCTCCAGTAAGGACACAGCAATCTCATGAAACTATGGGAGAACGACTAGGACAAAAACCCCCATAGGATAGGAAGCATCCCACACAACAAAAGTCATCCCAGAGTATGAAGCAGAGTTGCAGATAACACAACGGTGAGTTGTACCCCAAAGGACAGGCTGTGGTTATTTCCATCCGCACCCTCTCTCCCCTGTAATCCCCCACCCCACCCCAAGACACTCGCCTAACTGCTACCTCCGGGGCATGGTGAACAATTTAAGCTGGCAGCTCTGCCATCACCGAGCGAAACCAGCATCCCGAGGGGCATGTAATTGTCATTATTCATATATAAACTCTTGGCTGCTTTGACTGTGGCAGAGCAGCTGCACAGATGTGATTTTTGAGGCACCCCAGCAGGCTGCACCTTGACAGATCCCACCTGCCATAACGTGAGAAGAGGAATCCCACGATCCAGCTGACTAAACACCATCACGCTTTCCCCCCTTCCGAGGAACACAAGCCCCTTCGGGCCAGCACATCACCCGAAACACCCCCCACCGCAGGGTTTGCATGGGGACACATTCCCAAGCAGCCAGATTAAAGCTACCGGCTTCTCCAGCGCGTGAGCAGCCACGCAACTCACTTCTCCTCGCAGCGTCCTCAGGACCAGGGAGTCCCCCAAAATCGTGAAGGGCCCCTGGGGTAAACTGGGGGACGTCAGAGTGAGAAACTCATCTCTGACCTGTAAGGTCCCGGTTTGATGCTTTAGCAAAGCTGATTTTCCACTCCCAAACAGCACGTAAATGCCCTTTGCATGAACTAACAGCAAGGGCTCATGGAAAGGGAAGGTTTCTTGTCCCTGATGTGCACAGCCCCCTGTGCCATGGGGTTGTGGGGAAGGTAGGGGGGGACTAAGGGGACCCCAACACCACCGGGCTGCCCTGCACTGTTGGTAAGGCAGTGGAGAATGTGCTGCAACCTGCTACAACGATAGAACAGCTTCAACACTTCAGTGCTCTTTCCAGACAGGACAAAGCAACCAGCCTGGAATCCAGAAGGAGATGCACTTTAAAACCTTTTTCCTCCCAGAAATGTATGAGGGGAAAAAAAAAAAAACAACCTTGGATGCTGTTTTTCTAAAAAAAAAAAAAAAAAAAAAAATCCCAAAAAACTTCCAGTTTCCCAAAACTTCAAAAGGGGAAAAAAAAAAAAACAACCCTGGATTCCGTTTTTCTAAAAAAAAAAAAAAAAAAAAGAAAATCTCCAGAGACTTCCAGTCTTCACAGACTTCAAACATACATCTCTGTTCGCTGGAAGTTGCTGACTAAAAGGCATCTATTCATCAAATTTTGAAATCAGAAAAAAAGACCTGTTCATTTGCATCCAGGGGCACCCAAACCAGGCTCCAGTACACAACACAAATCCTGACTCCACTCAGATTTTTGATTCTGGCATCAACCGAATTAAACACGCCTTTTAGAAAGAGATCAGATTCTGGCCAAAACACATCCTGCAATGGAGAAATTTAAAATGCCCCATAGCTGTGCTATAATAGAAGAGGTTTATTTCTCATAAAGAAACTTGCCTTGTAATTAATTCAAGCAGCTGGCTGAGAATTTTTGCCTGGATTTTGTTCCAATTGATTGACTGATGCTTTTTTAATTGTCATTAGAGGTCTGAGGAAAACTAGTAAAGAGATGGGCTTCCAAGGTTACAGAATACCCTTGCAGATACATTTTTACATTTTTATCTCCATTCCTACCTGCTTTGTAAGAAGATATTCAACACACAAAACTTTCCCAAAAATGAATAGAGAAATAGTTGTAAAAACCCCACCACTCATTTCCTTACAGAGGAAACCAAACACCAAGCACCCAGCAAGACTCTCCTGCCCTTCCGCACCTCCCGAGGGCTGCAGACCCGAAGGAGCAATGGTCCGGTGTGCCGGGGATGTCACCTGGCAGGTGACCATCAGAGCGACCAGCAAAGCCCAGCAGACAGCACAGACGCCTCGGCATGGGATGCACGTCCCTACAAATGGCTCCTGTTCAGGCAGCATCATCTGGTACCTATTTCTCACCCCCGCCCCCTGCAAAATTCTGAGCCTGGTCTTGGAAATTCACATGAGCCAGAACCCACAGGACTGGGCTCAAACTATGAACCCGCATTACTCAGCAAGCACACATCCAAAAACTTGGTTACAAGCAAATATCTCTGTCATCCTTAATACCTAATTTAATAGCAAGTCCAAAGCTTTAGTCAGACACCGTGACTTGATGGACTTTCACCGTAGCCGCTAAGCCTCTGAATGGAAACCCAGACAAAAAGACCTTCGTGCGCCGGGGGCCAAGGGGACCCCTGCCCCATGGGGCTGCTGTCTGAAAGGACCAGGCAGACGGAGGAGGGCAGAGGGTGGGGGGAGAGGGGCTGATGAACGCAAGATAAGGCCCCGAGCCCGTCATTTTGTACTGTATTCTTTTAGAGCAATGTGGATTATGATTCGGTCTGGATTTTAGATCAGCCGAGTAGAAGGAAAGGGACAACTGGCTAGAAAGACAGAAAATGAATTGGCTGGCAATTGAAATACAGCGTTTACAGCAGCTGAAGAGAAAACACGTTTTGATGGACCTCATTTGTACGGGCTGTGTAACGCTGCAGGTAAACGTGTCAGCCTTCCGCATGCAAACTGCTCCTGCAAACACCCCTTTGCGCGGGCAGCGCGGCTGCCTGCACGCAGCCTCCCACCACCCACGCCGGCTGCCGGGGAGCAGGCAGCAGGATCCTGCCCTGCCTTCTCGCTGCCTTCTTTTCCTCAAAATCATCCCGCTGGTCCGACAGGGACCCCCATACCCGGGATCTCTGCCTGGACACTGGCCTGTCACCCTCCACATCGGCTCCTGGGCTCTGCCACAAGGCCAGGCACCGGGTATTTCTCCACGGCAGGCTGCAGCACGGCGCAGGTGTATGCTGAACAAGCTGGCAAAGGGTCCGAGCCACAGTCCCGCCGTGACCCTGCAGACCCCGGCACGGGCTTAGCCCTCTGCGTGCCGGCCATTTAGAGGTGGGTGGGATCTTCCCACCCAGGGCCGTGGGCTGCCTTTGCAACATCTCACGGCTGAGCGGGTTTGCAAACACAGCGTGTCCCTGCCGTGGCCCTGATCCAGCCTCTGCGCTTCAACGGGGACTTAAATTTAGTGGCTTCCTTTGGATTTAATCTCTAAGCAATTTGCAGAACAGGGATGTAATTAAGCAGA
>NW_009259686.1:2869830-2879968 GCF_000687185.1 Egretta garzetta | reverse complement strand
AAACTGCCTGGTTTTGTTTAATTTCCATTCTGTTCAATGGGATTCTATATTAAATACTCTGAACTTTGATTTTACTACTACTTAGAACCTTTTTCATCACAAATAATGTGTCAAAAAATTAAAAATAATTCTGTAAGTTCCTTGAAGCCATTCAATTTTAGTGACAGCATTTTGAAGGATAGTTTGGGTCTAACCCAATGAGTTTATTTCATGTGTATGTTCCCCAAAACATCATGAGCTATATCTTTGGCTCTTCTTTTTTAGTACTCAACTGAATTTACTGCTTAGTTTTTCCAAATTTGTGTTTTAAACTTTTCAAATAAGGTCTTCTGAAGAGTGCAGCACTTTTCAAAGAGCTGAATTTTCGTGTAGGTACCTAGCTGTATTGAAGCGACCAGAAGCAAAAAGTGCCTTCCATTGAAAACAGAAGCATTAAGCCTGTGAGCTGTGGATAGCTCACCAGCAGTGTTGGACACTCTGGGCTTCTGCCCTAGGAGAGCTTGGAAAATTCAAGATTTGCATTGCTGTCTTGAGCATATTTTTTATATCAGATAAAGCTATTTGCCTGCTTCATTTTATGTCTGCTATACATGTATACTTTGTATATCTGACTGTATATAACTACTTCTATTTCAAAAATTAACTTATTCACACACATTTTGTCTAGGGAGAAAGGGGTCCTAAAGGAGACCAAGGAGTGCCAGGAATATATGGAAAAAAGGCAAGTAAATTTATAATCATAAAATAAAGCAAAATGTTATTGGTATCTGTGGTGGGGTGACCTTGGCTGGCTGCCTGATGCTCCCCCAGCCACTCTCTCATTCGTGGTTCTCAACAGTTCAGGGGGAGAAAATAAGATGGAAAAGCTTGTGGGTCCAGATAAGGACAGGGAGATCATAGAATAGAATCATAGAATCATAGAATGTTTAGGGTTGGAAGGGACCACTAATGGTCATCTAGTCCAACCCCCCTGCAGTGAGCAGGGACACTGCTAACTAGATCAGATTGCTCAGAGCCCCATCCAACCTGGCCTTGAATGTTTCCAGGGATGGGGCCTCCACTACCTCTCTGGGCAACCTGTTCCAGTGTTTTACCACCCTCATTGTAAAAAATTTCTTCCTTTTGTAAAAAATTTCTTCCTTAAGATCACCTACCGGTTACTGTCATAGGTGAAACAGACTCGACTTGGGGAAAATTAGTGTAATTTATTGCCAACTAAAATAGGTTTGCATAGTGAGAAACAAAGACAAAAACTAAAACACCTTCCCCCACCCTGCTTTGCCCCAGGCTCAACTTCACCACTTCATGGGATGGAGAACGGGGAGCAGGATGGGGTGGTCATCCATAACAGTTCCTCTCTGCTTTCCTTCCTTCTCACACTTCTCCCCTGCTCTAGCATGGGTCCTTCCCATGGGCTGCAGTCCTTTAGGAAAAACCTGCTCCTGCATGGTGTCTCCATGGCCTGCAGCTTGGCTACCACAGCTTTGCCATGGTCCTCTCCACAAACTGCAGGAGAATCTTTGCTCTGGTGCCTGGAGCACCTCCTTCCCTCCTCCTTCACTCACCTTAGTGTCTGCAGAGTTGTTTCTCTCACTTTTTCCCTCACTCCTTTTTTCTCACTCCATTCTGCCTGCCCAACATTTTAGTCTTTCTAAAACATTTTATCACAAGGGCTTGGCTGATGGGCTCAAGAATGCCCTGCAGTGGGTCTGTTAGAATCACCTAGAATGGGCCTGGGGCAGCCCCAGCCTCTCCTCACAGAGGCCGCCCTGCAGCCCCCACCACCACCGTCTGGGCACCGGCACCTGGTACAATGTAATTTATATTTTTATAATAGATGTATTCACAGAGAATTTAATTCTGCAGTCCCAATTCAGAAGAATTTCCACTGAAGTTACTGGACATACTTATATCTAGTAATATTAAACTCATACTCTGCTTATTTGGATATTTTAAGAACTCCATCCTTCTGTTAATGGATCAATATCATTCATTTTAACATAACAGAAAATGCTTATATTTTTGCAAATGTGTCTATGCCTTTAATATGGGTTATATGTAATAATTATATTGCAAAGAAGCCTGTGCTTTTCAATATGTAGAAATGTACGTGAACCACATAACCGAACAGGAGAGAGGGGAGTGAGGAGAGGGGCACATGAATGGAGGCTGATAATGGCCTGGAAGAGAGATGTTGTTTTATTCCATAATTTATATAAAGCAGGGTGTGCTTGTATGTAAATATTTATATTTCAGATAGCATATTTTGGTCATTCAATGTTAATGGTTAAATTTTCACCTGTCCTTATATTTTCTTCATGTATTTATTGGTCTAGAGTTTTAAGCAATTTGAAAGAGGGTCTGTGTTCACATGTCTATATTTTAGAGCCTATTTCCATTTCCATAAGAGAGGGCAGTTATTAATTTCCCACTGCTTGTGTTAAGAAAGAAACAGATCTTCCGTACATTTTCAAAATAAGAAACAACATACATGAATTATAGGTGAAACATACTGAATTTGCAATATAAACATTGAGCACTACTTACTTTTCATTTGCTGTATTTCTCAGGGTTCAAAAGGAGAGAAAGGTGATACGGGGTTTCCAGGAATTTTTTTTTGAATGCCTGGGCGATCCGTAAGTTTTGTGAAGACAATTTGCCTTTAACTTTTGCTTGTTAATTCACCTACTGATGACTGTTAACTGTTGCCACAGGGTGACCCTGGCAGAAGTGGGAAAGATGGATTGCCGGGAAGTCCTGGTTTCAAGGTATGTACAAATGTATATTCATATCTTACCAAAGTTTTCCATAGCATTGCTATTGTTCTAAGTGTACCCAGTTATTTTCTGTGGAGAATTACTGGAAGTTAAAATAATGTGTGTTACTGGGAAATGCCAGAGTTTACTGCAGTGGGCAGACTTCATTGATTTCAGTTGATTTGTGAGCAGGAGCAAAGCTTTCATTAAGAGTGTATTAGTGATCATCAGAGATTGTTTGTAATTCATCTCCCTTATCCTGTTCCTGTTACTCTCTGTGAATCTGTTAATGAAGTTTATATACAAGAATACAGTGCAGAACATACCTGTTGTATACAGTTAAGAAGGAAGTAATCTAATTATTGTTATTGCTTTTGAAGGGACCTGGATGAAAGTTAGGGGAAAACACCTTCAATATTGGATTCATGTTTATGTTGATATTCTTTTCACTGTGTAGAGCGTTTTATATTTAATTTAGAACAGTTTTTCAAGTGAACTAAGTATCTGTCTGCTGTAAAAAAACCTACAGGATCTGATATTTCTATAATATATTGCAGAGCTCACTGGATGTTTTGTTTACCCAGTTGTTGTTTGCTCTGTTCTAATTTGTGAAAAGATGGACTTCAGCAGTTCCAGTTTTAAATTCACAGGAAAAAAATTTTTATTAATACGCAATGTAAATGGTAAGTTGAATTGATCTAAAGAAGCTTTTTAACAGCAGCTTTGTTCCTGTAATATATTTCTTAATAATGATAATAATAATAATAAAAATTATTTAGAGCTGCTCAAGATTAATGTTCCTTCCTTATCCAAAAATGCAAGTGTAATTTTAAGTACATTTGTCCAAATTCCTATTACTGCAGTTGGAGATCTGGGTCTTTCTTCCATTTTGTGACCATGCTTGTCTAGAGCAGTTGGGGATACTGTGGCATATCTGTGACATCTGCTGCAGTAGGGCGTTATGACACAAGACCTATGAGAGACCTAAACCCTTCCAGGCAGCAGCTGCCAACAAGGTGGATCCAGCAGGATCCCAGGTTTGCTCAGGATGTAGGGGACTTTGCTTGGAGAATCGCCTGGACCAGCCTCCTGCTCACAAATGGGAATTTGTAAATTAATCGATACCAGGTTGTTCAGCTGGGTCTTGATAACCTCCAAGGATGGAGACTGTACAGCTGAGCAGCTTGTTCCATCCTTCACTGTCTTCATGGTGAAAAATTTTTCACTGTTATTTGCAGCAGGAAATGGTCTACATGTCTATGTATTGACAACTAAATCAAGATCTTAGTAAATATAATAAATGTAGGCTCTAAACTCATTCAGCTGCTGACTGTTAACTGCTATAACTTTTGTGAGATCGCTCATTAGTTTGCAGTCCTATTTGCTGGTTTTGGGTACCCCAGGTGACCTGTAAGTGCCATTTCAGAAGGACACAGGTCTCGTGTAGGTGGTACTTGCCAACCCTCTGTGGAAGCCTTGGCTGCCCTAGAGCACTTCAAATAGCACCAGGCATTTGTGATTAGGTAACTGAATCAAGCCCCTGTTCACTGTAATGGGATCTTAGATCCTTAACATATCTCTGGACAACTTCAGGTATTAAACACATGTAGGCATCTTAATTTGAAGTTAAATGGGGGAGTTGTCACTTACATCCAGTGCTACAGCACTGTTATTCTAAAAATTGCCCAGCTTCTATATATAACTAAGCATCCTGCAATTCAAAAATTCATTAGGAGAGCACATCTAAAATAACAGTCTTTGGAAGTTATGTATAAAATTTAACTTTTACGATAGATAAACTCAATATTTCCTGCTTTATTTGTTCTTTTTGGAAGACCTAATGAGACTGTGTAATGGAATAACTATTTTATGTCAAATTGGTGTACTGTTTTTTTTTAACTGCCATTAAGTTTACAGCCTTAAAATACATTGGTAAAAGAGCTCTTAATTATGAAAAAAAGTATTTTCTTATTGCTTATTTTTTTGAAGTTAACTTCAGCAACCGGCAGCAGATTTTTTTCTACAATACTGAAGGAGTTTCTCTTTATTTGTTACTTGGTTTAGTTTTAAATATTCCTACATTCATTTCAATTTGATCTTCAAATCCTATTGATACAAATTGCCATTATTAATATGTATCTACAAGAGCTTGTATCTCTGACACTTGCAAATATGTAAGGCAAAGACAATTTAACAGACATTCTTAAAACACTCAGCTAAATTTGTGTCTATGGCCATACTAGCTACCTATGTTGCCATTAAAGTCAATGGAGGTCTAACCAGTAATGCCACTGGAGTCTGGAGAGCACTTCAGCTCAAAGAAGGCAGACTTGTAGGTACCCATTTAGGTGCCTACATAAAAGTGTCTGGTGCATTTGAGATGCATTAATGTCCAAAGCATCCAAAGGGAGCTGACAAATATGGCGTAAGTCCTGTGGAAAGCCATTGCCTTTCTCGAGTGGGAGTAGGAACCCAGACAGGACACCCTGGGTATCTCAAATATGATCAAATGTGTGAGCAATGAAATTGAGTTCCTGGTGGCTGGTCAGCTGAATCAAGGCTCCATCAATTGTCTTGACCAGACTTCGATTGGCTGTGTTAGGAGCTTAGTTACCTCCATGAATTTATTTAAAACGAATCCTGCCTTATTTTCAATATGTATGTACACACACATATATATACACACAGATATCTTTGCTAAGTTGGTGGGGAAATTCCTTCTCTGGTACTATATAATGTAGGAAAAAAAGATAATAGATTTTTTCCTCCCTACTATTTGATAACATGGACAGGTAGTAGGTGCAGTTGTTTAACATAAAATTTTAACTGTCACTGGTGGCCCTTTAGAGTGAAGTATTATGTTGATAAAGCATGAATTTGGAGTGTATTTTGATCTGGTTTTATGCTTGTAAACAACATACAGATAATTCAGTATATTCGTTGTGTGAACCTGTGTACATTTAAATTGAAAGATATTTTCTTAGCTATTTTCTTAATTTTTGTAGTACAAAATATGACATACTCATTAGTTTTTATTCATTTTATAATATAATAGTTAACAGAAGCCATATTCTTCATTCAAACATTTTGTCAGCTTGACTTCAACATCTGCTTGCCATAAAACATTGCTTCATTCTGGGTCTCTAATCAAATTCAGAACAGTAACAAAAGGAAATTTCTACTGAAGCTTTTCTGTTCCCTTACAATATTCATTCTGGGAAAGAATGTGGAAAAAAAGCATGGCTTGAAACCCAGATGCTACCCATTGTTACTTCAAGCCCAGTTTTTGTAATTTTAAGTTAATTATTACCAGATTATTTTTATATATATTAATTGATCTTTGCATTTGTTTTATGTGCTTTTAATTCTGGAATTATTCTTCAAATTTTCAGTATATTTTTGGTATCATACCTATTTTGAGTAAGGACATAAAGATTTGATCATATCTGGTACTGCTGTATTCTGGAGTGCTTTGAAATAGTTTTCAGACTATTAGTTATACTAACAATTAGGCAACACTGATTTTTTACAGTTTTATGCACTTCTTCAGCCAGTAATTGTTGTTCTGATTCAAAAGACGGTTGTCTCTCTCATATCTCTTTTTGCAAACTGTTTGACAGCTGTCTGTTGGATGCAGCATGATGGAATATTGGAATGACAACACTTCTTACTGTGTTTGAAACTGTTTCTAAGAGACGTTTGTTTGATGAAGCCTTGATCATCTGTATTGGTTTTACATTTTAGTCATATTAAAAATAATAATTGATTATTTGAAATTATTTTTATTATGCGAAGGAAGAGCTTTTTTTTTTTTTTTAACATCGTATTTAATAGTCTTTTTTATTTTAAAGGGAGAAGTTGGACAGCCTGGATCTCCAGGCCTAGAAGGACATCGGGGAGAGCCCGTAAGTGATTAAATTGCTGACATATCCTTATGCATTGATTTGTCTGGTTTTGTTTTTTTTTTATTTAATGGATATTATACTTCATATTCCATGCATGTTGATTTGAATTGGTTGATATACCTATTTCTGTAAAAGTGCCTTTGTATTTAATCTTTAAATTTGGATTTAGTAAAAGAAATAAACAAGCCCTTAAAGCCAAAGATGCCTTAAAATAAAAGTTTCTTAACAATATTGCTGTATATATGTTATAAAATTGTCTCATTGTTGACTTCTTTCCTATTGATAGGATGACATGGATAGATATTGATAGTTACTTACACAAGGAAAGATTCTGGGTGTTTTTAACTCTCATTTCTACAACATGGTATATGTTCTTTCATATACATGTTAACTGCACTTTCAAAGTTTATTTTTTCTCTGTCTACCTCCCCCTCTTCCTTTGTCCAGTTTTACTGGTCAATTACTTCCTTGTGTATTGTTACGCTGTCCATGTTATCTGTATCTCTGTTCTTCTGGCTTAGCTGGGGAACATGCTGCTGCATTTTGGTTTGCTTGTTTCCAAAGACTGGTGTTTGGGCAACTCCTGAGGGCAGCTCATTTTTCCTCCTCTTTATATGTGGTAGCTAGGCTTTGTCCTCCTTGTTTCCTTGTTAAGGCCACCAGACTTTGCTTGCAGCAGAGGAGCCAAGATATCTGTATAAATAACTGAAAGCTTTGTGTGCCGAGGGCAAGCCAACTGTCTTCAAACCATCAGTAATTCTTCTGTAGGCCAAGAGCAGTAAATGGAGCTCAGTAGGTGGAACACTGCCTTCCAAATGAATTAGATTCTGAATTACATTTTGAATTGTAAGATAAGGAGATATAGCTTTATATATTCAGAAATTTTTGTGGTATTGAATGTAATGAGAGGCCGTATGTGTTACATGGGACTGAAATCTGATAAGAGAGTTTTGATAATGAGGGATGGAAATAACACTCCCAGATGAAAAATTCTCAAGCTCTTTCATTTAAATTTTTAATATATTTACCAAAACCTCATAAAACACTGTGAGTAGACTGCAAAACACTGGGTAATCATTCCCAGGAGACTTTCTTCCCACTTGGCTGGATGAAGAACACACATAGTTCCTCAATTGGCTTTATTTTTTCCTCTTTTTCTGCCCCAAATAACTGTGAGATGGATTAACCTTTTACAATCTGTGGTTTCTTCAGACATAAGAAAGACTGAAAGTAAATGTTAATTAAAAACCATAAAATACAAATGAAGGGGTTTGGGGGTATTGTTAGTTAGTACACCATAAGAAATGTGTTGAGATAATAACAAGACTTCTGTTGTTGTACCTAGTCTTATTTTGTCTCTTTTCATTTTTAGAAGAAATGTTAGTTAGTCATTGTGGTTTTTATTAACTTAATCTAAAAAATAGGAAGGAGAAGGCATTTCTGACCTAGGGAAAACTAAGTATTTAATACTTTAACAGCTCTCTTTCTGATCTGATAGCTTTAGTTAAGTCTGACCTATATCAACTAAAGAAATATATTTTGGTTTAAAATTAAAGTAAATGCTTCACTTTAAACAGCAATGTAAACTCATCATTTAAGTCTCATGCTTTTGCTTTAAAGAGAAATGAAGTGGCACATTTAAGACATTAAAATCACTAAGAAGTCTTTTAAAATCACCATAAAATAATATAGGGGAAGACTTCCAATATACAAACAACTGGCACACCAGATTGCACTATATACTTCATTTATAATCAGTGGAGGTTCTTCTGAAGAGCAGAAAGTCTACATGCTGACCAGGAAAGTGCCTCAAGGTAACCAGTAGGAAATGTAAGACACCTAGTCGTGCCTGCTCGTCTGCCTCTATTGCTGGTGTAGCACCAGACTGCACATGCAGACATGGTGCTCCTATCTATTTAGAACCTGGAGGAGGAGCAAAGGGCATCTCTGTGCAGCAGCTTCATGGTAAAAGTGTGTGCTTGGGCTGGGCAAAATGAAAGCTATCCTCAGCCACGGGATATGTGGGCTCCCCTGTTCAAGTAGAGGGTAGTTGGCTTTCATCTGATGGATGGTGGGGGCTGTGAAGGATGTCTTGTGCAACTTATTGCTTCTGTTGTTTCTGTTGTTCCTTCAGTGTGTATTTGATATATAATATCTCTGCTCTCTCTTCTATGCAATTCAGCATTATCTTCTCTGGTGGGATACCCTAGTAGTTAGGGCACTGGTGTGGGAGGAAGGGACTGAACTCTGCTGTGCCTTCCCCGTGATAGCCAGATAGGCTGCCTAAGTTCAAGGCAGGCCTTGGATGATACTGTTGAAACTGTATGACTCCATATCGTTAACCAGCCAGATGCAACTCTGGCCCTGGGACAGCTCATCAGGTTGCATGGATACCCTACCCACACAAACATACATGCAAACAGTCTTTATTTATTCCATTCAGCCACATTAGTGTTAGACATGGCCTAATTTCTTAAGTTGGTCTTTTTAAAAATAGCCATATTCTGATCCCTCTTGCTTTAGCAAATAAAAAGAGCATGGTTGTGAAATGAATGCATCTTGAGACAACATCTAAGAGGCAACTGTCTAGGATGGAGAGCACAGATGAACTGAACTCCCATTCCTCCCAGCCTCTGAGAGGTGCGGTGGACAACATACTTTCTGGTATATTATTACTCTCACTAATTCCCAAATTTATGAATAGGAAAAAGTAGGCTGTAAAGCTAAGTAAATACTTTCAAGTGACGTGGTTGTTTTCCCTCAATAGTTCTATTTGGAACTTAAGTTAGCCAGGCCATCCCAATCCTACCCACTCCGTGTAAGAATAACATTTGACAGTACGGACAGAATAATTTAAATAACATTTAGTAAAGCTAGTAATCAAGCTCATTTTACTGATGACAAAAATAGGCCCTTATGGTCACTTGAGTAGCTAGTCATTTATCTTACTGATGACAGACTGTTTTGATAAATACGTTTTTTTGAGAGGCCAACAGTCTAAAGGATAGAATAAATCAAGATTTATTTGAGCCTAATTTCAGCCTGGCTGTTCTTTTTCACATAGGTAGAGTTTTGTCAGAGTTTGTTTCCAGTGGAAGTTGTGGCTGTGTTAGACTTATCCTTATGTTTACAATCATGCGGATGGGAACTCTGAACTGAGTGCTTGTGGGTGAAGCTGGCAGGACATTTACAGCACTCTGCTAGGGCTAGCATATGCTGTCCTGCCACAAGTAATATGTCTGAATATTTGCAGTGGCTGATGTTTACTCTCCAGGAATCATATTTTTCAGAAATACAGCTGCAAACACTTAAAATGGTAGAGTTTTCCCTTAATATTTAGGTCATATCATAGGACCTCAGATGTTGCTTCGTTTGTGCCAGCGACAGCGGCATAACATGGCTTTCAGCTTCTGACCTGACTCCCACTGTTACACCTATACTCCCCGTTTGTCTCTTGATCTCTTACAGCTACATCAG
>NW_009259686.1:2864557-2869764 GCF_000687185.1 Egretta garzetta | reverse complement strand
ATGCCAGATCTAGATAAATACATTCTCTGAAAAATGTGTGCTTTATGCTAGGGTATGGTAGCAGAATTCTTTCTGAAACGTGTTCAAGATGCACGAAGGATATAGAAATCTCCAACAGAAGTTGCTGTATTTTTCTTCGTAAAGCAGAAATCTTTAAAATACAACATAGAAACTGGTATATCCAGGTAGCCTCTATATTTGTAAAGCAAACCTAAAGTTAATTCTACTGTATCTATAGCCTTGCTGAGATTAATAGAAACAGGAACCAAGGAAAGAAAATTCCTGATTTGGTTATATGGTAGTATGCAGAACAAAATTTTTTTTTGGTGTTTTTTTTCTTCTGTGTGCCTTGTCGTATTCCCCCCTCTCCCTTATTATACAGTTTTCCAGATCTCTTCGCTATGAACAAACTGGCTTTAGTGGAACCCTTAGAGTGCAACACCTTGAGGCAAGATGACTGTTAAATAGTCTCATGTTCGGTGTTGCCTCTGTTGTCTTTCTTTGCATAGGAAACCATGAAAAAACTAGACACAAACCACAGAACTACTAGCAGCTGTGTTATCTGTATCCTGACAATGTTCCTTAGAGATCCTCTTCTTGGAACAAATGCCTGACAGCCGACTATAATAATAATATGGGTAATAATGATATTTACTTATTAAAATGTTAATGCAGCTGATTCTAATGAACTTTCTTCATAAGTACAGCTTTACACAAATCACCAACTGTCATTTCATAAACTGACATAGAGCGAATATTTTGAGAATGGAGGAAATTCTGAGAAATTATATTTTGCCTATATTTACCTGCTGCACCAAAATTTTCTTTCACTTCAGTTGCACCCTTTTATGCCTCTAGACGTGTACATTCTCATGAGAGTAACTGAGGAGAGAAATATTAACACCACAACCATCATATTTGGGTGAAAAATGTGAAATGAACAAATGGTGTTTAAAAAGGAACATATTTCATAAGATTATCTAATATAGTTAGATGAGACATGCTAATTTTAAGGTTTTCTAGTCCCCATTCAAGTCTACAACAGAATCAGAAAGTAATTTTAACATGGTTTCTGTACATTTAACTGGGTTAAGTTAGGTAGACCATACGAGAGGGGAAGTAGCCAGTTACCTGTGGAATAGGATGGGACTGTGAATAATGGAAAACTTGGTAATTGTTTTGAACAATTCATGGAAGGAAATTTAAAATTCACAGTCAAAACCTTTGCAATAGACAGTGGAGTGTAAGAGCTATGCTAGTCTGTTTAGGAGGAAAGCTACAATTCAACTTTAATAATACAAATTTTATGCTTTTCATGGTCATATTTATCAATCAACTGTGTTTGCAGAGTTTTTTCTGATAACCATATTTGAGAATGCAGCATCATGTGTGAATAGTTTGTCAGTCCTATCTTGTTATTTCACAAATGGAAAGAGCAGCACAGTGTGTTAGCGTTGACTGAAACAGGTGATGACCGCTGGCTGAGATAAGTGGAAGTGAAATACACCACATGTACACACAAATGTGTTTTTCAGTGATCACAAGTGTACGCTTTGCTTGATGCACTTTAAGTTGATGTTATGTTGGTTTGTAGCAGTTTTAGTTAATAAGATGCCATTTGCTCAACATTTATATTTTGTATCTGCATTTATATACTGAGTTATGAAGTACTTCAGTTAGAAACAAACCTAAAACCTCTGTAGTATATCTATACAATGCACCTAGTCTGATTTTTGTTGTATTTCTATTTTTATTCTCTCAGTAGATTGAAGCATAAAAATACTGTTGTCTTTCCAGTACTCAAAAGATGTGTTGTGTGGATTTAATACTTGTGAAAATGTTTCATATCATACTAAATACTCATTCAAGTTTTATATTGCCTTAAAGTAGGCACAGCTATAAAACAGCACTCTCTTTATAAGTAATAGTTTTAGAAGAAATTATTTGCTGTCAGTCTTTAAGAGAAAAGTGATCAGGAGACTCAGTAAACTGGTTGGTGTGAGTCTATCAAAACTCTTAGGTTCACATCTAATATTCATGCTTTTCCACTAGTCTGAGATGCCTCGATAGTAGCAGCTGAACTCTGAATGTCGACAGCCTGCTTTTCAAAGGTGTCAGCATTAGAGTCATAAGGGAAGTAAGGACTAGTATCTGCTCTGCAAATGATGTCTTGTGGGTCTCAAAAGAATACCTTATTTCTTTGTTGAAAGTTCTGATTTTGACCTGTAAATTTATGTATAAAGTGAAATGGCTACTTAGGTGGAATGTTTTTTTTCTGAGTAAATAGCTGATGCAGTAAGACTTGGTAGGCATATGCCATACATCATTATTTCTTTACAAATAGGTTTGGCTAGTTGAATTAGTTTTTTAGTGATTGTTTCTTTATTTCTTCTTCTAATTTCTGAATTGTTGGACTAGACAGAGCAGAGCCCTACTGATGACTTTCTGATTGCTGGAGCTACTATAACAGATGTTGTTAGTCTTGTTTCCACTTGAGGAAGGGGAGATGACAGCTTTGACAGCACAATACTTTCAATAATCATTCTTTAATTACACTGTGCTTACTGTAAGCTCAACCACATTTTTTAGACTGAATGCAGGTTTTTGTGTCAATTAGACTTTTAGATCCACTTGAGGTGTATGTATTTTTAACAGACTTCATTTGCAACCTAGGTTATCTTCTTCATTCTGACTGACAAGTTATATTAACTAAATTAATTCCATACTACATTTTCAGCAGACTTAATTGCTATAAAGAAGATAAATATGAGAATGGTGCTGTAAAGAAACAGGTAATAAGGACTTCTGGAACTTCAGGCAGACTAATCTGAACTACTCTATTATTCCCAGTTGACAAAAATGATATAAGACGTGACAGCATAGTTGCTGATCCAAAGCGTATTGAAGTCAATGGAAAGATTCCCATTGAAGTCAGTCTGGACTGGGGCCACAATAAATGCTGTAATAAACTTGGACCCACTGACCTAATGCAATTTGGAAAATCATGCTTTTCTAGGTTGTAAAACTAACAGTTCTCTCCCATCTAATTCTCACTTTCTGTCTGTTCCTCATGATTTCTAATTTTTCAATTTCTGTCTTCACACACTATAAAATTACATTAATTATATTATTTTTCTATAATTATATAGTATCTTTTTTATTTTTCTTTTGTCTGTAAAGACTTAGGAAAGTATTATTTTTGGATTTTTTCAGTTAGTACCATTTCAAATTTGATAACTTTGAAAAATTATGTGGAGAGGAGGTGACATACCTTGCTGTCATTTCTTTAAGACTGTTTTATAGATGCAGCGTTAACAAAGGCGATTTCTTAAAAGATGTAAGGGAATGCAAAGGGAGCTGTAGTTGTAAGCCTATCCTGGATGTGAGCGCCGTGTGCTATAAATAGTTATAAACAGTACTTGGAGTAGCCTGTGTTATGTTTGTATGCTGCAGTGATCTTTCTGTGACTATGTTGGGACTTTTCTTACTAATTCATGTGCTGATAGAAGTTACATACCAGCATTCCTCCTCCAAAATTGCATCTGGTTTGTAAACACAGTGATAGAAATACTTCTGACCAATATGTTGTACCAATTTAAAATCTCCCTACTGACTTGCTGAACTGTATTAAAATAAACAGATGCTTGTAGTTTGTTAAAATGTCTCTTAATAATTTGTTAATCTTGTATAAATGAAAAAATCTGTTAAAACACTGATTCTGAAAGAATTGTCCTGTGGGAAACACTTGAAGGTGCAGCTTTGTTAAAGAGTGCAGTAACTATCTTCTAAGCACAAAATTAATGGTAGTGCTTATTTATTTGTATTCCATGAGTGATTCCAATGCACTAGTCCTGTTTATACACAAAACCATCAAGTCTTCTGAAGAGTGTCATTTCTTAAATGCATTAAAATGATTTTCCCAATGCACTAGTCCTGTTTATACACAAAACCATAAAGTCATTTCTTAAATGCATTAAAATGATTTTTAGTATTTATTGGAAATTTTCATGTAGAGACTTTAAATTTGGTACTATACTTACTAGTTATCTGTACTAGAAAGTTAGCTTTAATTCCCAGATGAAGTGCTTTGGCATAAGCTTATGCTGTCAGTAGAGTAGGAGCTGTGACACATGTTGTTCCACCTGGGCTTTTTCCCAGTGAGGGAATGATTGTATTCACCTCTTACTGCAGCTTCAGCCTTCACATGTCATGTTCTCAGCTTGGCTGAGGTGGAGTCTAGACATCCAGTATGAAACTAAGTGAATCAACTTGGCAGCATGGATGTGTACAGTACACATCAGATATCCCCTCTCATGGTAATATTACTCAAAAATACATGTAAATGTTTGCCCATTTAAATGCTTGTGCATTTAGGAGACTGGAGACCTTCACATCGGTTGCAGAGACTGCAGTATGCACATGCTTACAAACATCACTACCTTTTTTCTCAGTACTAGAAACTGTATTTTCTTAGGATTAATATTTCAGTGGGCCTTTCCATAGAGATGATTTATCAGTAATTGAACATCACAGCTATACAATTTGACTTTTAATGTATTTTTAAGTGGGAAAAAAAATCAGTTTTCTATCACTGCCATTCCAAAGCATTTCTGATGAGTTGTTTTCTGTTATTTTCAGCAAATTATGTACAGATACAGTTCAAGTATATTAGCTAACATACTTGTGCTTGGATTGAAAAAAAAAGACATTCTAAAAATTTACTGGACTTGATCAAGTGGCAGTTTTTGAGGAGTTGAATGGACAAATCCACACAACTGTAAATTGATCCTGTATTTTCTGTCAGAAATTTCTTTACTCCCAAATCTCAGATAAAAATGTGATTGGTTGCCGAATTGGCTTAGATTAAAGAATCAAAACTGTATTTTTGTGTGTGTGCGTGTGTGCGTGTGTGGGATGAGAGTGAATCCAGGTTGGCTCTGTCTCAGTAGCTGATTTGAGTTAGAAAGTTTAGAAGTTATTTAATCATTCTTTATTTTCCCTGTAAATTTACCAAATTATGTGTTTGCTTAAGTGTTTTATCTAATCTGATCTGTCTAATACTTTTCAGTCATAATGGGTTAATTCACCCCACTCAAAAGAGAATAACCTCTAACGATCTTGAAAATTATGTAGTAAAACTGTTATAAATTAGGCGCACCTTAAGTGTTTAAACATTCACTTAAAATATCACATATGTGATATTTTAA
>NW_009259686.1:2853116-2864488 GCF_000687185.1 Egretta garzetta | reverse complement strand
AAATTCATACATGCAAGAAAGGCTTTTCTGAAGTAGGACATGCTTGAAGAGAATGTTTGGACCAGTATGTGTAGTGTACTGGGCTGACGTCTGCCATTTTAGTGCCAGGAATGTTGGTGTTTATACTTCCAGTAAACAATGTTTCACATGTGCTGCTTAATCTTGAAACAGCAACATCTCTCCAATATTCTTGCCTTACAGTTTTCTTCATAACTCCCACAGTTTTTAAGGAACACTTCAAGACACTGTAAAATCCTTCAGTAATATAGATAACACATGGGAAATGACATCTTTAACAAAACGGATTTTGTATATTCCTCAACAGAAACATTATGCCTAGGATCAGAAAAATAAATATATGCATAGTGAAATACTTACGAATTTGAATGAACTTCTGACAGCTACAATACCCCGCAGTCCCTATTGGGTGGCAGTATCATCACATGATTTTGGCCTGATTTAGTCATATATGCATCACCTTTTAACCAAAATATGGTATCACAAAGTATTTGAAATCGTTGAAGTAACATTTTTGCAGTTTATCGGGAAGAAAGAGCAAAAAATGAAAGTTCTTATGTAAAGGAGAAAATATTTGACAACCAGTGGAGTAAACCTCCCATTTGTGGATTGTGGCAGAGGAGTTACAAGTAAGTAATATGCAAGATCTTTTCTTCTCTTTATGCTTAAATATTTGCAGCAATGCCAGCTTTATTACTTGTGTGTTTGTCTATGCTAATTTTCTGCTCTCACAAATATTACAGAGGCAGGATATAAAATACTTGGATTTCTAGTATCTATACTAGTAGGATTAAAAATATTTTTGGCAACAATAAATGGTCATTTAGACAGTAGATTTTATGCAAAAAATATGAGGCATAGAACATAGTAATTTAGTTGACCAGATTATAAATAAGAATGTAATTTTTGCATTGCTTTCATCTGTAATTCACAGCAATTGTGTTCAAGATTATTGCTCAGCAGCTGTGTTCAGTCACACAGAAAGTGTCATGTATGTTAGACTATGTTAGACTGAAATGCATGAATATGTGATCAATATATGCCTGTCCTAAGTAGCAAGTTGCTAAACACTCTGCTTACTGTGGTCTTTCATTTTGTCAGGGCTCAGAAGCAAGCTGTGGAAAATCAAGATGGATCTGGATTTTTTGGCATTGTTTTAACATATGCTGCAAAATGGAAATATTTTGAATCTTTAAATAATTGTCAGACAAAAAAGTTTTAGCTCTAAGATTATCGTTTATGGTGAATAAAAGCAGAGTGTGTGTAGGTTTTTCTTTCCCCCATTTATGGTGTATAAATGCAAAATTCAGACCAAGCTTTTTAAACTGTACATTGGTAATTTGTAAATTTCTGTTTGTGTGTGCGATTTCATATTTCATTTTCAGGCCCGCGCATTATTGATTGTCACTGGTTTGTATCATAGCATTTTGATGTAACAAAAATGTAAAGTGTGATCTGAATCTTAGTGGTAGGGCTGAAGGACAAATTCCTAGGTGTATGTGAATGTTGCTCCGTCGAGCACAGGGATGTGGTGTTTCAGGTTTCTAGGGAAAGCGCCTTCTTATTGGCATGAATTTTGTGTCTCTGTTAATGTTCATGCTAGAGAATAATCAAAAGAAGAGACACCTGACTGCCTTTAACACATCCCCTAAATATTTCTATCATCTTCCTATCCTAATACACTATGAACACTAGGAATTAGCATTTTGATTTACAGCTTAGGTAAATATCTGCTGGAATTTCCAGTGACTCTGGAGACCAAACAGAAACTTCCCTCAGCTAATTGCTATACTTAGAAACCAAGCATAGCCAGTAGGCAATGAATGAAGAAGACACTCAGTTAGAATGTAGCAGCCATAAATATTTATTATTTCAATTGATTTTGTTTACACATGGCTGTTCTGTTCTGTGCTTCTCAACATTTTTATGGTGAGTTACTTAACAAGTAGAAAGAGGATTAAGAAAGGATGACTTTCCTTCTTCTGATCCAACTTCAGCAAGGTAGTAACAGAGTAGCCAGTTTTGTTGCTGGTTGCCATTCTTCAACGTATGGGACAAGCCAGAGAAAAGATTTGCTGTACCTATGTCCTCAGAAGGTCTGAGTTACAGCCTACTGTCATCAGGGTGGTGATATGAAGCAATCTAGCTGTAACTCCTTCAGGGCTCTAAATGCTGCATCTGGGCATCTAATCTACAGTCTGTACTTTAATAATTCGTAGAATCATAGAATGTTTTGGGTTGGAAGGGACCTTTAGAGGTCATCTAGTCCAACCCCCCTGCAGTGAGCAGGGACACCGCTAACTAGATCAGGTTGCTCAGAGCCCCATCCAACCTGGCCTTGAATGTTTCCAGGGATGGGACCTCCGCTACCTCTCTGGGCAACCCGTTCCAGTGTTTCACCACCCTCATTGTAAAGAATTATCCAGAATGGTTTTCATTTCACCTCATATAATCAAGTAGACTTATTTAGTCCATCTCTCTCTGATACGAAACTACTATCTGCATAGGATTATTCATCCCAGCATGACATACTTGTCTAAAGTAGAAGGGGGTCATTTTCTTCTGAAGTTGCCTGTTTCTTCTAACTGGCTTAGACAGTTTAGATTTTTAGATTAATTAAAGTTAGTTGAATTGAACCCTTCCAGAATATGTGGAGGAGAAAAACAAGGAAACAACTTCAAGCAGGCTTTTTTGTTATTTTTGTGTTCAAGTGGTAGCTGGGCTGTCAAAGTAATGAGTTTCTTGTTATGCTTCTTCCATGTGTCCTTCATGATCAATAGCATTGCATTATTCTTGTGCAGTATGCTCAGATAGGGTCATGCCAATTGTTCAAGATAGATTGTCGCATACTTTGTAGTGTAGAAATAGGAAGAGATACAGTAAAGTTAAATAAGGGAGATCTGAAATATTAGCCTTAAAAATCCTTTAATCAGAGAAAATATATTAATATTGCTTATACTCAATATTCGTGCTCTAAAGAAGGTGATAAAGATAGTTTTGTAACTGAGATCAGTTGGTTCACCTCTGTTCAGGAAGCCATGAAGACAGTCTCTGTCCACAAGAGCTTTAAGCCTTAAACTGAGGAGTTGATACTCAAGTCTCAGGCACTCAGGTAGATACAGTGCTAGCAAACTTGGGGAAATTTGGTGCGGTTAATGTATTAATTTTTGTAATCTTTATGTATTAAAATTACAGTGAATTGAAGCTATGGAAAGTCTTGTCTGAATACAGGCTGGCTTCCCATCCATAATGAAACAAAAACCTAAATCTTTAATCAGAGTGAATATAAATCCCTTTGTAAGGTTAAATTAATGCTTCTGCTAAGATTAAAATATTGTGATGGTATAAAACCTCTCCTTCCCAGACTGAAAAAAAAAAAAACCGTAATAAAAATAGACTATTTTTCATTTTTACCACATGTTGTTATATTGGAGTTCTTCATTATTATGTATGTTATCATCAGCTTTTGTTTCTTTTCAGATAGATAATTTAAAAATATTGTATATGTGTGCTTAGATATTGTTCGAAAAAGATTAAATATCACAAATCAAATAGTACTCTGGGCTAATGAAGCACAAGGAACGCAGTGCTTATGGGATCCTGTTCTTAGGTCAACCCTAAAAAAATTAACTTTAGGATTTTGACACATTTTACTCATATTGGTCCAACATGGAATAAGTAACTACAGGACCAGCAAAATCAAGGTTATTAGGTCCACTAAGACCAAGAATAATTAAATGTACTACAGAAATATTAAACCATTTAAAAAACAACCTTTGACGGTGCAAATTAATTTTTTCTTTAGTAATTAGTTTTAGTAATTAAATTTAGTCTTAGCGATTGCTACGTGAGTCAAGGTGTGATTTTCCTTCTTTTTGCTCTGGAAGGGTTGGATCCCATTCTGCACCAACTTTTCTTAGTTATTTCTTAAACACAAATAAGAACTGCCAAGCAGATTCAGAGTAAAGGAATTATCACAGTACTTATTCTCTGACAATGGACAGGAGTATGTTAAAAAATGTTTCTTTTTTTTTCGCCTGTTATTTACTGCCAGTTTCTGTCTGTCAGAGCTTTTGGGACTTCCTTAGCCAAAAATGCATGCTGGCCCATCCTACTTAATAGCCAGCAATGGACCAATTTTCTAGTAATTTTACAGTCCTTTTTGGAACACAGTTTTACTGTTTTCATTTGCTACATCCTGTGACAAGTTTCACAGTATGCACCATATGGAAAAAATGCATGATTTGTTGTTAAACCTACTCACTGCTAATTTAACTGAGTGGCTCCTTACTACGGGGGAGGGGGATGGCTGAAAATTGTGTTCTTCTGCATCGGTGTGACCTGTGTGAACAGAGCTGTGATGCTTGTAGTGTCAGACAGCCAGGCGTGTTGGGTGCAAGGAGTGGAGCCCTTCGAGGTGGCTCTGCCGTCCTCAGCCTGCCCTCTCTTAGGTGTGCCAGGTGCTCGAATTATGTGACACATTGTAAGCTTTTCTTCATAATTTGAGTGGTGGAGCAATTTTAAAACATTTTGAAGGCATGTAAGTGCTTGAATATCAGTGTGTTTATGTCTAAGTGTCAAGAGTGAGTCAGTTTGTCAGCTGCAAACTTTTTAGACAGGGTGGATGTTGGTTTGCACAGTCTGTAAGGCTGGTGCCTGGCATGGCGGGCAGAGGGGGGGCATTGTGGTGTCACCTGCAGTTCTGGGGCTTGGGTTTTGTCTGGCCACCTTTGGATCCACAGAGATTTGACAAGTCTGATACTCATAGTATTTTGAAGGGTATTTACAAGAAACGGTGACACCAGTTTCAGCCTGTGGCGGGATATACACAGTCTTCATTTTCTATTAGTATTTCCAGCTTTCAGATTACGGTTTTCCAAGGTCTGTGTTGTTGTCAATGCAACAGGGGTCACTGTGTTCCCCATTTAACATATGTGTGTTTTATTTTTAATAACTGATTTGCCAAAAAAAGTGTTTGCAAACTCTGGTCTTATAACTGCAAAGAATCTTGATAATGCTTTTTCCTTTCCTGCATTTAATTTAAAGCTGGTATGTTAGTCCAGTGGATGCTCGTTATATCTGTGGGAATGTTGCTTTGTATTTAGCCCTTTTTTCTTTGTCATCGATTCCAACTACTCAGTAGTAGCAGATGCAGCTTCATTGAATTTCTTTTACATATATTTTGTTACTTTTCCTAATAGAAAGTTTTATCCACTATCCAAATTGGGGTTGTGTCTTTCATTCTATTAGGATTATCAAAGATATGCTGCAATCTTCTAAAAAATATCTTGACTGTTGTACTTTTATCCAAATTATGGCTTGACTTGTACTTTTTTACAATACCTCCAGTAAATCTTTCATGTATCATCAAGTATGCTTTTTCAAGTAAGGATCAGTAGTACATAAACAGTCGTATTTTTCAGTTGTTTAAAGGGATCATGGGAACATCTGGGTAGATAGATACCTTTTGTGAATCTTGTTCTATTGCTATAATTAATGTAATGTCCTTTATTGTCTTCCCAGAAACAGAATTGCAGATTTTTCAGAGTGGAAGGGGCCATTTGATTGAAACATAATTCAGAGAACTCATATACACTAGAAAAATCATCTTTTTGTCAGTAGTCATGACTTCTATTTGTTTTAAACCTGACCCTTCAGTTCTCCCTCATTAACAGCTACCCCACTGAAGAAAGAGTGGGGTCAAAATTAGCATCATTCTGGTAATCTTCTTAAAAAGCCTATGGACTTTTTAAGACTGAAACTTCGATTACAGTTTCTCAGTGCCTTGCTGGGGGTCTTTTCTGAGGCTTGTGTCACTGCCTGAATTACCAATGATCAGGGGGATGAATTTTTGTTGTGTGAATGGGCAACAGCCTAGAATGTAACCGTCTTTTAACAAAAGTTCCTAAATGTTACTCAATGGATCCATTTTTAAAAATTAATGTAATTGGAACAAGGTTGAGTCAAAGCAAAAAAATCTCACTGACCATCCTCATAAAAAAATAAAATACGAAAGCAGTAAGCCATAAAATAAACCATGATATTTACCAATATTCAACAGTAGTAGTAGAGAAACTGGTAGATTTCTTCCCCCAGATAATGACCTCTGAAATAAAGGGTCTCTGCTTACCTTACATTTTACTACTTTTTCATTTTTTTCAGGTCTCGCTGTTTAAACAGGAAGTATTGTATTATCATAACTTTTCAAATCATGATAATTTTTAATAGAGAAAAATGATATTATTTCAGGTATTTTTGTCTTGATGTTGAAAGAAGAATGGATAGTTTGAAAAACTATTCCATAGTGATTTGTCCTAGACAGTATTTGTCAAATATTTGACACATTACAAAATAAGTCCAGATGTACGGTATTCAGTGAGGAGCCTGTTTAAAGTGGTATGTTGAAAGAGTAGTTTCATATACCTACCCTAAGAAAATAAGATAATAGTAAGATAATTATATTAATGTTCTCTCTGTCTTCTTGGGGAATTGACTACAAACCAGTTTGCTCATAACAGAAAAGCTTTTGGAAATATTAAATAATTTTGCATCTTCCAGAGATAAAATTTTATGATAATGGATATGCTATCTGCAGTCTAGAAACTCCTACTTTCCATACTGAGGCTATCAGCCAGTACTGAAGAATGAAGTCCTACCAGGCACTGAAGAGATTTGGAATATTAAAGAGAGTAGCAGAAGATAAAGAATAGTGTAATAAATATTCTTTTTTTGAGTAAAATAGTTTTTAGAACATAGAATAGAATCGTTTAGGTTGGAAAAGACCTTTAAAATCATCAAGTTCAACCATTAACCTAACCCTGCCATCCCACCACTAAACCATGTCCCATGTTTTGTTTTGTTCGGAAAAAGTTTTAATGCGTGGTTTCTTCTGCTGTTTGCAAGCATGAAGTTAAGCATGAGCAAGATACAAATAATCCATAATACTAGCTAGAAAAAGTGGGGAATATATTTTGAGAAATGTAGCTTGTGGCTTAAGTAAAAATGCTTACACCTAGTTGATCTGTGTATAAGGCCTCAGGCAATTTACTTAATGGGTTTTTTGTGGGACTGCATGGAAAAAAATCCAGCTGTTTAATATCATCCAAAACAAAAATAGACACTTCATGATTAATGAATGGTACAAGAAAGATTTTCCAGGGATTGTGAAACCCTGTTCCTTTTACAGTTAAATCCATTGTATCTGCCAGGTATTATCAAAGAATGGAAGATTTATTTAAATTGCTAAAACTGGAATAAACCAGAATATTTATACAGAATTGTAGAAGTGACATAATTGAAGCTCATCACCACATAGAAACAAATTCATGCTTTTGGGTGTTCTGAAGTCCCAGCAGTGGGGGCTGCAGCTGAGGAAGACTGCATCGGGGGGGTTAGTTGCATACCCAGATGAGCTTCATTCTGTGATGAAGCTGTGAGACCCATGGCTAAGCATTGCTATTTCTTGCAAGTAAAGTGTACCTGTAGCTCCTTTTACCTTTGGATATCCTAGTTTACGCTGAGGTGTCTTGTGATTCCTAGCCAATGTGAAGACTTTGCCAGAAGCTTTTACTATCTGAGCCTATAGAGACCTACCACACCAGGCATATTCAAACAAGCAAAGAAAAATTTAAAAAGGGTAATTTTTGCTCCAGAGAATGTGACATCAGGGTGTGTGGGATTTGGTCACCTAAGCATTGGCACTGAGAGCCGTCTGAGCTGTATGAGGACAACTACAACATCTGGCACGTATGACACAGTTCCTAGAGCAGACTGAAATCTTTTTCAAAGGGTAGATCAGTTATCCCACAGCACCTTCAGTGACACCAGAGATGATTTCAGTCACCTATATGGCATTCAAGTGTCACGTTAGGTCCTGGGGGTACCCTGCAAAGCCTCCCCAGGTCTATAACAAGAGCTTAGAAAGCTGACAGGCTTCTAGGTACACATAGGTAACCCAGGGTGGAACATAAATGATTAAACAGGAAATGGTTAAACAGGCAAAGGGGGCTGAATAAAGGGTAAAGACAGCAGTGTCTCAATAAATCAGTCTGTTTAGCTGCCAGACTGATACATGATCACATTAGTTTTTAGTCACAAACTCAGCAGTGTGTGATAAAAACTGCAGTTCAGAATCTTTAGAACAGACAGTTTTTAAACCAATGAATTAGGTTTACTGGGCTATCTTGCTGGCTTTAAATTTCATGTGATTATAGCACTTGCTGATTAAGGCTAAAATAATGAATAATGTTACAGGCTTTTATGGGGTAAGGGAAGACTTCCCATTTAAGAGAAAATTTCAGAGAAAGGAGGAAGGCATTTGAATGAAATGCAAGTAATTGAGGAGGCTGGATTGATGATGATAAGGCAGTGGTAAGGCTTTCAATAAAGTTCATTTTTAAATAGGAAGAAAAACTGAATAGACTTCACATGAAAATTGATATAAAAGAAGGGGAACAAATTAACTGAATCAGAAGCATAAAATGGTCCAACTCATGTAAGGACAGGAATCACTGAAGTGCAGTAGATGACTTGGTTTTTAGCTATTCTTGCTAAAAATGTAATGCTGTGTTTTACTGCTATTATAACTGCATATAAGATAAATACAAACCATTTAAGTTTTCTGGAAAGACAAAGAAAAGAAAATCTAGAATTACGCCCCCTTTTTCTTACTTCATATGAACAAAATGTTGCTTGATGGCTTTGCAGAGGACATCCCCAAAGGCAATTTTTCTCCGTAGGCCAGTGAATCATGAATTATTCCATAGCATTGATTCTGTTACTCCCAGTGGGTGGCAGCTTTCCCATCTGTAGTAGTTCCAAACATTGTGTTTCTCTTTGTGGCAGAAAAATTGTATGATGAATCTGTTTCATATTAAGTTTTGATTAAATACAGGCGTTTGTGATAATTTCAGTTACAATATACTATTAACAAAAATTAAATCTTACAAATGGGGTAGAACTAGTTGCTTTGCCCCCTGCTTTAAAGTAAGAATGCCTTTTCTGATAATTAGAGTAAGGTTTCTTTGATTAGTTAGTGCTATGTCACCCTATTAAACTAACTTCCTATTAAAAGTGCCTTACTACTCATGGTGGAAAAAAAAAAGTTCAGATTCTGAGGATTTGTACTACATGTGAAATCTCTGTTTAGGAATGAGACACATTTCCAAAGCTTGGTTTTGCTTCTGACCTACAAGTTAGGGAAGAAACTCAGGATATCTAAACTGCTTTTTAACCTTGTCTTCTGGGAAAGTGCAAATAATTCTAATTGGTGTAACCAGAGATTATCCATGTAAAAGGAAGTAATGGATTGGGAATGGATAATGAGAAGGAAAGCAAATTTAATTTTTTAGGCATCCTGAAGCTGATCCTACAGAAATTAGTCTTTGTAATTACTGAACCGTGGAAGCTATACAGAAAAAAAGCTCTCATGGGAAAAACTCATTCTTTACGACCAAATTAGCCACTTCATTGTCCTTCTTTTGCGCCAACTGACATGTGGAGAATAACTGAAAATCTCCACCACATGTACTCTGAGAGTCACTCACATTAGCATCAGTGATAGATTCATTCTTAGCTGAGTGAACGTCAATGAGCCATAAGAGAATTTTAAGGGTCTGGACCAGCTCCCACTGAAATAAGAGCCTAAGTTCCATGTACTTCAGTAGGGCAGAGTCAATCAGAAGAAAAAAAAAAAAAGAAATATGACTTAGTTTTACAATTGTTGTTCTTTGAGTTTTATCTTTCTTCGCCACTGATAAAAAGTTAAATGTCTTGTATCAGCAATTTCTTTTAGCCAAGGAAGTTCAACACAGCTCAGCGGGACATTGTGTTTCTTCTTTTAGGCGTGCTTATATAATGGTAAATCATTCGCTGTGTTGGATAAGTATGTGGAACCGTCTTCTCTCAGCCCTGCAAATAACATAGAAATACAACCATGGAAAGCTTTGGTACATGCTTTCAGTAGAAGAAGGTTGCTGCCTAGTGGGAGGTTTTTTCAGCATATATGAAATTGTGTTTTATATTACAGTACAGATATTTATAGTTCAGTTTTGTATTTTATATCTACAGAAATTAGCTGTTGTATCATTATAATGAGAACTCATGGACGGGTCTGGAAGTTCCTAAATGTGGTGATAAATATGCCCTGTTTCCCATCTTTTTATTTGTGTGAAAGGTCTAAGATGGTTTTGGACAAAAGTTTAGCAAGAAGACTTACATTACACAATGTGAATAGAAGTCTTAGAATGAGGTGTTGTTTTCCAGTTCTTTTTATTATAGTCTTTGATCTCTTTTAATGATAGATACATTGGAATTTTGATGACCTGTAAAATGCTCAGGATGTCGTAGTTAACTCGTGTGCCATTGACCAACTGAACTATTTCTGCTTGATGGGTCATTATTAACTAGAAGCTGGGTGTAAAATGCAAAACAATGGAGCTATCTTTTCCAAGCCAGCATTGCACAGATGTAATCCATATGGAAGCTATCAGGTTATTCCTGGTTGTTACATTCACGTTAATTTTTTTTCCCACAGAATGCATTTGTTTTGGTGGTGTCTAGAACAGTCCTCTTGTTTTCACTGCAGCATATTAATTTCAATGTTAGGTTAAAATGTCTGCAAGCCAAATTCTTGCTGCAGATTGATGATGGTACAAGTACGAGCAGTGTCTGTCCAATAAATTTGAACAGTTTTTTTAAAAAAATCTTTTTTTTTGAAAAAATAGGTTAACTTGAATGTAGACTACAGTTTTAAGTATATAAGGAGTTTTGTTTTAAAACTGAATTGTATTCAGTTAAATGATCCCTATAAGAAAACTGTGAGAAATACTGTAGAGCTAAGTGAGCAATGATGCTAAGGAAATGACAGAGATCTTCAAGTATTTGTGGAGCATGTATCAAATATAGTTATAGCTATCTCTTGGGTTCTGTTACAGTTACTGTATTTTAGGTAGGAGAATAGGATTTGTCATACTCATGGTCCTATTGACGAGGACTTTTGCTGGAAGAAGATATGCTCTATCTTATGTGGGAAATCTTACGGATAATGAAAAGTGGTTTCTTTCCCCGTGTCAGTCAGGGTGTTCAGTACAGCATTTCAGCCCTTGGTGGGCAACTGGGAGCATCTGAGCCTGCCCAGCAGCCGACATGGACTCCTAGCAGGAGTGCACTGGAGAGTGACTGAACATTAGTGTTTCATTGTATCCCCAGATGAAATAGTTTACACGTTTCCAGCTGGAGCTCTTTTCTCTTATGTGTTTTTTTAATTTTCAATTTCCTGCCCATATTTTGAACCCCAATCATATGGCAAATGTTAAATCTATCAGGACATGGCGGAGGGGGGTGGGGGTGGGGGT
>NW_009259686.1:2829360-2853082 GCF_000687185.1 Egretta garzetta | reverse complement strand
TAAACTTTTCCATATATTTAAAAGGCTTTCTTTTCCCCCCTCAGGGAATTCCTGGAATCCCTGGAAATCAAGGAGCAAAAGGACAAAAGGTATTAGTAGTAGTTCAAAACACAGTTAAAACCTGTGCATATATATGCCCGTTCCAAGGTAAGGGTTCAGTCTATGCTGAGAGAAGAGTTTTCACAGTGGGCATTTAGGGCATCAAACCGTGCTGCAAATGAATGGAGATATGCTCAAATTCTTTGTGGCTTGTTTGAAAATCTCTCATTAGATTTTATTTCTACTGTTCCAGAAGGAATGAATAATTTAAAAGTACAAAAGTTAATGTCATAATACCTTGAGAAATAATCCTAACTAAATAAATCTCCATAATTAAAGCGTATTTAACAAATTTGTTAACTATACATACATTAATCATAGAACTTCTCTTTATGTAAAAAATACAGGGTGAAATTGGACCACCAGGTCAACCAGGAGCAAAAGGGTCACCAGGGGATACTGTAAGTTTGCAAAATGGTGTTATTATGAACAAATAATTCTAATGCTGTCATTCTCTAATTGTAATAAACAAACAAGAAATGGTAAATGTAGTAGCAAGCTAACATTTTCAGCTTGGCAAATATGGTCAGACTAAGTCTAATCTCTGAATTCCCCCCAAAATATTATAGATCCACTTTTCTTTTTAAAATTGATTTCCTGACTTCACATTCAATAAACAAATCCAGCAAACACATTAGTCTGAACTTACTTTCTGAATTAATTAACTTTGAATTAGCTTTCAAAGTACTCAAATCAATTTATTACGAACTTAAATATTGTCATAGTGTACAATGGGTTTCTGAAGATGAATTTCAGGATGCTTTTGTGATAGTGCTCTTTTGACAAACACTGGGCGAATAGCTGAGATCACTGAACTTCAAAAATCCTTAAAGAAATATTTCAGTTTTGGAATGTAGGAAATGGAAAATAGTTCATTCTTCCTGGGCAGTCCAGTTTACTGCATCTTTGGTACTGAGTAGGGTGATTTCCATGTTCTTTATAGCCCTTCAGAGATCATAGTAGTAAAATAATTGTTTGGAAAGTGGTACAAGTGTATACAGACTTTAAAAAATTGAAATTTTAAAGGCAAAAGGGAAAGCTGCTTAAAACTGGTTAGAGATCTTCCATTAATTAGTATGAACTTTATAATTGGTTAATCATATGCTGCCTTAAAAATAATTATATTCTATTAAAAAATTCAGCATTGTTTATATGGTTCCATTATTAATCAACCTCACTGTTAAAATGTCTTTTTGTAGTTTTTATTTTGTATTTGAGATATTTTATCTTCTTTGCTGACTAAAATGCTTCTGACTTTCCTGAGACATACTTGGCTTAGCATCATAAATAAGCTGTTTACTGTGACTTTTTATTTATTAAAAGAACCTATGTTTCACCCTATATTTGACCTCAAGCAGATCAATATAGACTATTATTGCTAGAATGAAGTAAATTCTGTAGAGAATCAAGTACAGAATTAAGACTCATGCTATTATCTCTATGGACAATAGGGCACTAATTGACTAAAATGTTTTAACCTTCTAAGAAATTTGTTGTTTATTCTTAGTGTATATAGCCATATGGTAGTATAAGAGATTTTATGCAGTTGTATTCAGGCTGCAGAATTCATAACAGTTGTCAGGGAAAAAATAAGATAACACTTCTTAATTTGTAGCTGACTGGCATATGCAAATTTTTGATGTGTGACAACAATGGGAAGAAGAACACTTGTTTTTTTCTTGTCTTGTTGCTTCATCTTGAGATTCACTATATATTGTGCATGTAATGGGGCTTGTCCATGCCCGGTCCAAATAGCAGGTACAAATTCAGTTTCTCAGGAAGCCAAGGAAGCAGTTCAGTGAAAATATTTAGTTGGGAAATTTCAGTATTTCTGTAGTGTTACTACTGAGATAAAGATGATTACATGGGAAACTGTAAGATACTGCTTAATTTCTTTAGCTTGGAAAATGCATTTGAGGATAAATAATTACTGAGTCCAACTCTGTCTGTGATTTTCATTTTGATAACAATAGTGATAAATTTTCTGACATCTGAACCAAGAAGAAGTATGAGGTTCTTACAAATGCCTTGATAGCATTGCTTTAATAAATAAGAGACTAATGTATAAACACTTTTTACAAAAATTAATCTCAGAGCAGTAATTCTCTTGCTAATTAATTCTGTCTGAAATGGAAGGGTAAAAGGAAGTAGTAAATGAAATTATCTGGACAAAGCTGAGGGATTTCAGTAACAGCAAGAAGGAAATGCCCTGGATAGAGCTTCAGAAAAATCATTAGAAATAAGCAGATGGCATTCTTGAGGTGGAAGAAAATACTGAGAAGCTTAGAAAGTGATATCTGCATTGTAGGTACAAATGGCACTGACCATTTTATTTCTAAGTAGGGAATATTCCTTCTATCAGCAGCAAAAGACCAAGGCTATGGCAAATGTAAGTTTTTAGACCAGTGGCGTCTTTGAAGCGTGGAACTTGTGGATGAAGGCTGTGAACTGTTCTCTCTGCTGCCTGTTACATTAAGCCTCTTGATGTTTTGGCAACAGGTGAGAGAACGTTGCTACAGATTCTTGGATTTTGGTGACTGTTAACAGATTGTATTGTTCAGTTTCATTCTTCCTCTTGTCATCCAGCTGTCAGGTTGGATTTAATCCATTCCAAAAGACAAAATGGCTTCAGATGCCACTTTGTAGTGTTTAAAGTAGAAAGCTCATTCTGAACTTAAAGAAATCCATACTTCCATCTGAAAGGTCAAACACAGGATAGTCAGTGGCTCTGTAAAAAAGGGTTAGATGTTAATTTCTCAGTCCTTAGGATGCCTACTGTCACACTGCTAAGGCCATCACACTGCTAAGGCCATCTTACTGTCAGCATCTACCTTTCATTGCAGGACAGGAATAATCTTCTCGGGGACCTTTCTTTTCTGCTCTCAGTGACTCCAGTGGTGCCACCCACGTTGTTGTGATAGCTTGTGCCTCATTTTGGTGGGTGACAGGAACCTTGAAGAAAGAGGTTGCCAAGGATCTATCTCATTGCGGACCTTTTGATTCTCTATCTTCCTTGCTGAATCTGTCTAAAATCCTAGTTAAGGTTACCATCTTCTAGAGTACATAAGTGCAGACCTGATATCAAAATTATTTGGGGTTTATATCCCGCTGCATCATTCCCCATTCTAAAGAGAATCCTTGTTTGATTGGAAGTTAGTAACACATATGCCTAGCCATCTTGGTGCGTGCAGTCTTGCAGAACTATGTGTTGCTGCATGCCAAATTAACCATATAAGTATGAAGGTAACCACTAGCCTAAGGGTCCTTTATTTACTAGTGCTGGAATATTCTTCAGGGTATGGCGCTTCTCTGTCCAGATTGTTACTGGTGCGTGTTTCCCTCTTAAGACAGAAGGGGTACTCCTCCAAAACCAGGAGTCTTTTTTTTCTCCAGAGAAGAAGAAAATACACATTGATGTATTGGAATTCAGAGCTTTAGGAGGAGTTTGTTTATGGGGAGCCCAAGTTAAGGGCTTGCTATAAGCAAATAGTGACCAAAGGCATGATAGTTTTGATCCCCAAGCAAAGTAATGGAAGGGTTTTTCTTCTTTTCTGGGAAGATATTGCAGTTGTTTTTCAGATACCTGAGTCACATATGAATCTTGAACATTATATCAGACATTCTTATTCACTTTAGAATATTCAATCAGGAGTGGGAAATTTGCTCTTGATGTCATTTTAATGAATGGGCTTTTCCAAAATTTTGTCTCCTTTGCTTTCAACTGGAAATATAGTTTGCTTTCCGTTAGAGTTCTACGTTTTTGGAGTCAAAGTCACAGAGATAATGCTTTATGACTTTTCCATGATTGTCTAAGGATCACCAAAAGACAAAGTCAGATGCGGTTGACCAGATTTTGCCTACATCTGGCCAGCTAAGACAGTTGTGGTTTGTGGATTTTCTTAGTGTGGTGATAAGGAGTCCTATGCTCTTCTCACACCCAGCAGACCTGATCACAAAGGATTTCGAGAAGACTGTGTGCTCCAATTACAACACACATGCTGGATGGTTCATTATGTCTAGAAAGAGTCTGTTCTTCTCAAATTACTCCTGGAAATAAGAGCAATATATGCTTGCCTGGCTAAATGGAGCATGTACTTGGCCTAAGGCTTATCTGAGTTCTCTCTATCCTTGCTATTTTTGATTATATCTTAGTGTTGAAGTTTTGATTTTGTGCATTAGTGCAGTTAAAGTCCTTTTAGTACCTGTAATTCCTACTGCCCTCTCCCTGAAAGCATGCCTGTTTATTTTTTTTCCCAAATTTCTTGGGATTTTGTAATTTTTTATAGGATTATTTGGTTGATTATTTGGTGAGTGGATCTTCGATTTAAGGGAATGTTATGTCCATTGTGGGAAGACTTGTTTTTCACTGGCCATTTGTTCTCTATTTTTCTGTGAAGGTTGCCTTTTTTCTCCAGTTAGAAGGTGGATAAACTTCAGATGCTTAAACCTGAATAGTATTCTAACTATTTTTCAGAGAGAATATCTTTTCAGACCCCTCCCAAGTTTCTATTTTATCTTGCGTCTGAATCACACATATCAGGTGCTAAACTTCATTTGCAGTCAGTCAGGTTGTTCAGACCTTCAAGGGGTGGAATCATATCACACCCTGTAAGTCAAGGTTTGCTGTGTGCCTGTCCAGTAATGTACATCTATCCCATCACAAGTAAACCTCACCATTTTTGAGGTGATCTTTTGGTTTCAACTGTGCATTTGTCAGAATGGTGCTGAGATCATTGATTCCACAAAAGACTCTTAAATCTTTACTGATGGTTCTGAGTATTGCTTAGTCATGTGGAATCCAAATGGATATGTGGACTGTCACCTGAAGTAGCTGAGGAGGTTATTAAACTGTAAATAGACTTCTCAAAGTTGTACAGTCCACAGATCTCACCTACTTTCCTATTTCTTTTCTTAATTTTTCACTTTATTAGTTTTCATCAAGGAAAATTCAGAAGAACTAAGGGAGTGGTTTGTGCTTTCTTCTATATCTCTATAGATAACCACAAAAAAAGGAGAGAGCCCTGAACTTGCTCTCTGAGTATTGCTAGGTTTAAAAAAAACTTGACTCTGGTTTCCAGATAACAAAGATTATATATAGGCATATGAGTGTCTGTAAATGCATTGACAAGCTCACTTCTTTTTCCATGCTCACAGTTCCTTAATAAAATATATGATCGATTAAAACCAATGCAGTCCCTGTTGAGGGAAAGATTGAAACCAGTTTGGGGTTTTAGAAATTCTGGGCTACTCTGTCACCCAACGCATTCAGAATTTCCTGCACGATATACAGCTACCCTGCATCCACCCAGCAGCTCTTCCTTTCCTGACTCTACCACAGGCGTGACCACTATATTACAGCTGTCACTGAAGCACGTACACTGCTTAATTTTCTTTTCATGAACGTAAAGGACTTTTTCAGCCATGTAAAGGTCTCTGGAAAGAAAATGCTGCTTTGAGAACCAGTTATTGCAGTTGTTTAGATCACATTTGGAAGAACACATTGCCTGAACTGGAAGTCCAAATGTCCCTACTCCTAGTTAACTCATGCACATTTGTTCTCTCACCTGTGCCTCTAATAATTTTTATTGCCTACCACTGGAAATTTTTTCTCCTTTTCTTTCTGACAAAACTGAACAAAATGTCAGAGGGAAGCCTGTATCAACAGCTATAAGAAAACCTTGTGGGATTCCAAAGTGTACATATTTATTCAAGTAACTCACCTACAATGTTTTCTTCAAATTTTATTTAGATAAATAACATCTAGTTCTTGATACACTTGAAAATAATTTATTCATGTTTCCCGTCAACTTATTTAATGTATCTTTTGTCACCTGATAAAATAAGTAAGAAATTGATGCATGGAATATTTGAATGTGTTATATGGCATTAGGGAATTTCAACCAGAAAAGACAGTGGGATTTTCCTTGTATTAGTCACACTGAATATGTTTGTTCCAGAAAAAACAGATGGAAAGCTTGTGGATGGTCTATTAATACCTTGGGAAAATTCTTCAGTAATAAGTTCTTCTTCAGTAATAAGTATGCCTATTACATTGCCAATATCAGTAATTTATTAATTTATCTGTCACATAAATAGTGTCAGGTCTGGAAAATAGGGGAGTAACACTACATTTTATGTCCTTGAATTGTTCTTTACTTTTGTTTGGGACATGCTCTTTTAATTTTACATGCCATAGTTTTCAGATTATGTTCTCAAGCTTTTCCTATATGGCATTTGCAAATTTTCTTCTTGCAGTGTACTGATTTCATGTAGTTGTCTTCCTGTAATTTTTTAAAATGAAATACATTAAATATGGACTAGTAATTAAAGTGCAAGAAAGGAAGCCAGGACAACTGGGTTTTATTTCTCTCTTTCCTGCAGATGTATGCCTGACCTTCGGTTATACTAAATGTATTTTCTGATTTGCCTGCTCTAGTATATGTTTGCAGATCAGTGTGGATATATAGGTGTATCTTATTAAATACCGCCCCCTCTCCCCCATTCTGTACACACAGTATTTCCAGTTTGTATAAGATAAAATGAATGAGGAACATTTGTGATGAACATTTAACCACTTCCGTAATCCAAGGGGTGGTGTGGGCATAAACTAGAAGTGATCTAGTAGGGGGTAGGCTCTCAACAGCATGTTACATGACTCAAAACACAGGGCTACACTGAGGTGGCAATATGAAAGGAGACAGAAATCCCCTAGTCACATTTCTCGTCTCTTCCCACTGTCCTATGCTTGCTTTTCCCAAGCCTATGCTTGCTTTTCTCTACTGATTAACATGGTAGTAATAAGCACAGAACAGGAATCTGAGGAAAAGAAAATAATTATTTCACAGTGGTTTTTGGAAAAGGAAGATAGCCTTCAAGGAATGCAAAAAATATCACACAATGAAGAGAACTGTATTTCAGAAGTGAGGAGGTCAATAGATGACATGATTTTGATTTGAAAAAGCCAAATGGAATTAAGCCTTAAAGTGAAATGAAAGTGGATAAAACTTTATTCTGCTATGTAAATAAAAAGAGAAAAAGTGAAGAAGCAGGCCTGATGTGCAAGTGAATTAAGACAGTCTTAATATAATCAAGGTTAGATTCCCAAACCAAATTAATATTTTCTTACACTTGCTGTAACAAAGCTGATGCTGAACATAGGCCGTAAACAAATGGTTAATGGGAACGCACTGTCTCTTAGGTTATGAGTGGAAACAGACCTCAGAAACTTCACTCCAGCTGGAGAAGGGAATTAGTTATTTCTATTCCAAAAGTATGAAAGAAATGGCATAGGGTATAGTAAACCTTTATTTACCAAATCATAGATTACACTAGTTTAACTGCATCATCTTTAATAAGGTGACTGATTTTCTGTGTAAGAACAAGCAGATCTAATCTTCAGAGTTCAGAGGAGTGTTGGAAATTATTTGATGTATGCTATCATTAGTTACTTTAGAGAAATTGAAGTTTAATAGAAGAATTTTTGTGGGAAATTGACTGAATGGGTAAATTTCAGATTGAGGAAAATTGGCAGCAAGTTATTCAAGTTTTAATCTTGTGATTGATACCATTTATTTGTATTCACAGACCTGTGTCTGTGGCCTAAAGAACAAGTTGCTGTGTTTATTGATAGAAAGTTTGGTGACCTGTACTTTCTTAGAACACAGCAGGAAAGAAACCTGAGTTAATGTCTGCTGCCTCACTTAACAGTAAAGCACAGGTGAAATACCAGAAAATTGATGAAATGCTGAAAACCCTGGCTACCAAGAATTATTTCTTGTTCTAAATATTCTGAATTTTCTCTTGTATTTGCAAAAACAAAGCCATCCTTTTAGTCTTAGCAAAGTAAGTTAATAATTTTTCTGGCAAAACTGAGTTACAATCTGTGTAACAAATTACTGTAGACATATATTTATTTTTGATCACATTTAACTTTTTAAGGAGGTCTGAGATAATGTCATTGAACTGAATAGTTCCTAACATTTAGTGCTAAATGAAAGGTGGTTGGTTTTATCTATATAAAAGGGAAGATTAAATAACAATAATAACAGTAGTTTTTGAAAGTACTATCAATTAGAATCACTGATAAAACTTAATCTCTGACAAGTTAGATTTCCAGGCCTTATTTAGTTTTTTGACTTTCTGTATTATTATACTTTTATTTTATGCTGTGTCTTAAGTATACTCTCATAGCAGATCATATTTCAGAGTATATATGCAAGTCCAAATAAAACAATAATAATATCTTGTTTTTATTGACGCATGCAGTTCTAGAGTCAAAGAGAAGTGAGATGAAGTGGTGAGAAAGATATAGATTAACACCAGATGTGGAAAACACTATAAATGGGAATTCCTTCTTGGAAAGTATGATTTTTAAGGAATATTTCTTTTCTAATCTATACTTGAGAGTAGCTTTAAACAGAAATTAGGAAAGCCAGCCATTTGATGGTTTACCACCCTTTAGCTCTTAGTTTATGTATGGAACAAAGACAACTAAACATGCCTTTATCAGCACGTTTCCATGAGAGGAGTCCAAGAGATGGCAATGCTCTGGCTTTGTACCTGTGCTGAAGTGTCATGATCTGAAATGGCAGAAGCTATTGGGTTCTTGAATAAACAGTTCAATACTGAAGATTCTGTGGGAGATGCAAAGGTGTGGCCCCAAAAGTTAACTGCTCCCGATAAATCTCCACAAAGTTTGCAAAAGGAGTCAAGGCATGGCAACCTGTGAGGGACACACAGTCAGAAAGAAGGAAGAGAATTATGAAATAACATGTATACTTTTGCTGGTTTTGGGAACCCTAAATGGAAACTAAGAAACTCTTGTGTCACTTTCAATTATAGCTAAGAACGTATTACAGATATGTTAAAGATTAGATCACACAGACGGGGTTTTGAGTTGCAGAATTTTTCTCTCAGGAGTATGTCATGACAGCTCTGCACTTTTTTCCTGATTTTTTTTTTCCATTTTTTTCCAGTAGCCCTTCCTTAGGCCACAAAAAGTCTAAAGATCAGAGCTACAGCCTGCATACTAATGTGATGAAAGTCATTACATTTCCTGTCCTATTTATTTCACTACAGAAATATAATACTAATACTAATAATACTAATACACAATACTGAAGCCATTATTCCTCTAGCTTATTACAGAAATGTCTCTGCCTTTTTCAAAAATAAATAGGGTTTGATGGGACCAGAAGGCTCATTTGGTCTACCTGGAGCTCCTGGGCCTAAGGTAAGTGTTGGTGTTAAGTTGCTTTGACTTTGATAAATTAATTGCTTTATAGATGGAAAAAATGCCAGGATTTCACAGTTAATTTTTTGGTCGATTGAATATTGGTGAGCAGCTGTATGATCTTCTGTACATTACTTTATATGATAGATCAGTCTCAAGAGACTATCATATAGCTCAGTAAATGGTGCCTGTCATCCCATGGGGTTTGGAACAATTGCAGAAATGGTCACGAGACTTTGTTTCAGCTTCGCAGTCCTGGAAAATGTTCTGCAATGCTGGGAGCCAGATAATTCTCAGTATACATCAGAACTTTCTGCCCATGTTACATTTATTTATATTTTAATTGTGTTAAATAACATTACATGCTGTTTTTTCCACCCGAGGAGCCAAATTTATTTCAGATGTAACTTTATTGATTGCACTGCAGCTACAGCAAGAATTAATTTGACCCATGCTCTCAGAAACTAAAATAGATACTGTAAATCCAGATCTGTTAGTGTAGCCTTTTAATTTAATCCAAGATGAGTTTTGGCTAGTAAGCACTGAATTGTATGTCCTAGAGAATATTTGGGAATATAGAATCCATTTCCCAAACTTTGTATTTACATTTAGTTCCATTTCCCACTCATACATTATTTTGTATCTAAAAGTACATATGCATCTATTTAAAATTGTATACTGAAGGTAACATTTGTTAAAGTGGTCAATGTTTGCTATGGTCAAGCAGATTGAGAACCTATGAAATGGCTAAAAATTAATCAGCTTTATTTTCATTTGTGAAAATAAAGCTTTTATTTTTTTGTACCTATCTCTCATTCAGAATTTAAGATGATTCTTACAGAATCATTCCTAATAAGCTCATTCTTACAGAAGAGCATCATAGAGTAATCAATAATTCTTAGATTCTAATGAAAATCCTTGTGCTGAGTATATGCCTAATTCCATAGGCTACAGTAAAAACGAAAACATAAACATATTTTGGCTCAGACAGGTCTGAGGATTTTCAGAGTTTTATTAAATAAGACGGTGGAAATGTGAAGTCAGTGCACCCCAACATGGTGCGACTGGGAAAGGGAAGTCAGGCAAGTGGGGAAGGGCCAGGTGAGCAGAGGCTGGGAGATGACATTTTGTCATCAGTATCTCATCATTCCTGAGAGAAATTTGAAACTCCAGGTTTCCTATAAGGGAGCAGAACATTAGCCTTTCAGTCACCAGCTGTGGCTGTTTTTGTGAGCCTATTTCCCAGCGGTGTCCGTTTATGTTTGCTATTCATACCACATATGACAAAACATACTGATGTATTGCCCACACTGTTGTATTGTTATATAGGGTGATAAAGGCGAACCTGGAATACAGGGGAAACCAGGATCATCAGGAGCCAAGGTAATTATGAATCTGGCAGTATTCTAGTTAAAGGAGGGATTGATTTACTGGTTTTCCATGATTTTCCATTACTAGGTACAAGGCAGTTTATTTCAATATAAAACAGTGGTTAACATAAAATCGCATCAGAATCCATTTAATGGCTTATTCTTACTAATTTTACACTAGATTTTAGGCAATGTAAGTCAGCTGTTCATGAAGTTCAAACCTGCAAATATTGCCATAACTTCAGATAGTTTTATTTGTGTAATTTTGAAAAATCAACATCAACTGTATTAAAAGGCAATTAAAAAAGACAGATACCAGAAAACTAAAATTAAGAATTAGGATTCCCTTTTGTAGCTTCTCCATATTCAAATCCCTTCAAAAATTCTCTAGACATTTGAATCATCCTAAGTTATAAAATTGCAAAATATCATAGCCAAAGCATATCACATGACCTTGAGAAAGCATGCAATGTATGTTTTTACACACAGCATATCACTGACATAGAGCTATTGTATTACTCAGGGAGAACTAGGATTACCAGGTTCTGCAAAGGAAAGTATTTTTTCCAGTTTTACATTAATTGCATCTTTTATTGGAAGTGCCTTTTTTAATAAGTGATCATTATTAAGGGAAGTGCTTTTTCTAAATACATCATTATTTTTAGAGAATAGTTGGTATATTTTGGAAAGCCCATTCTTTAGAAAACCAATCATTTTTCATAGGGAGGAGAGAATGGCCAAACTGGAGAAAGTGTTAACATAAAATGCTATGGCATGGGTATTAATGAAATTTCCATTATGAATTATAGTACATAATGGTATGACCCATGATTCTATACTTACTTAGTCTTATATCTTATAGCAAGTGCTACATCTATAAAGTCTATCGTAAAAACTATTTTGTGGAGGTCCCATAAGAAGTGGAGCAATTAACCCTAGGCAGGTGGAACAGATTCAGCTCAGTTAGCCTTAGCCCTTAAGAGTTATCTCATCTAAGCAAGCTGTCCAGGTTCTCTCCATATTTAGCTGAGAGTCTTAACTCCTTGAGGAGTCATTAATTCACATCTTCAACACCTTTCTTCGACTGTAGCTGAAGCCTAGACAATGAGCTACATTAAATATTGACATTTTAGACAGGAAAAGTTAGGTTAGATGGATCCTTCTACTGTACAGGTTGAAAATGTTTTCTTCTTTTCAGGCAAGAACCTATGTTTATTCCTCTTGCATACTGAGTTCTCATAAAGATCATGCCTTCAAGGATCTCACCATCTCTTGGTGCAGCCTTATATCTATCAAACACTGCTATAGACATGGTTATGCTGAAATTCCTCATTGGTGAAGAACTGTTTTGTGAACACATTGTAAAATTTTGTATTGGTGTTTGAATTATCTGGATAGTCATCCTTATTTTTAAAGTGTAGTTATGTAGGATTTTCTGACAATCACATGTCTTTAAGGAGTCCCAGACTGAAAAGATTATAGGCAATGTTGGTTTTTGGCATGTTTTGAAATTCAAGCACACAGCTTTTTGCGTAACTTAAAGCTGTAATTAATTAACATTACATTAAATGCTTTCCTAGCGATTTTCTTGTACAAGATGACAGCATTCTACTAAAAATCTCCTGTGTGGTTGAAACTTCTCAGTCTTGTCTCAGCCAGTAAGGCAGAACTTTTTGTTTGACTGGAAGCTGGAAGGCGCCTAGAATATTTCTTGTTTTAAAATACTTACTTATTTTTATCTTAGTCACAGAACTCACTGGAGTGTGAACTGAGTCTCTTGAGCAAAAATCAGTTATGTCTATGGAGTGGATTTTTGTCTATAGAGGACTTTGGCTATAGAGTGGGATTCAAGAACCTGAAAATTAGAAGTAATTGAAAATCATTACTCTTCGTGACCTGTGGTTAACTACAAAGGGCTTAAAAGAGTTGTGTTTTCTAGATGACGTTTTTTTCAGGATGGCACCTTTCTGCTATGTAACTTAGCCAAGAAACAGAGAAAGACCAAGAATTTATACATTACATATGCTATTAGGCAATTTTATGTGAAGGAAATGCAACATGTTTATTTGAAACAGCTGGAGAAAAAATATTCACTGTAATCACAAATCAATATTGTGATTTGAGGAGAATTTCATGGTTGAACACCTGTCAGCTCTCATGGTTCAAAAGTGGTTGAAGTCAAATCAGTTTCATTGCTGTAAATCAATTAATTCTAATGTAACTGAAGCTCTGACTTGTATCCATTACATTTTCAGTGTAAATTTTAGTTAAGGTTTCTTTATTCTGGGCACATTTAAAGCAATAATATTTGCATCCTGAAAATTAAATGTTTCATTGCAGATAGTAAGTACTTTCATTATTTTCTTGTATTTTTATGGGAAAACATGACAAAGAACTTTTTTTTTCACAGTTTCTTAATTGGCGTATATGAGTCTAAAGCTTATTTTAATGATACACTGTTTCTTTGGAGCAATGTAAGTGATCTGATGTCATGGAACAGGTAGACTTGTTTCCTTAAGATACAGTTTACTATAACTAACAAGCTTTACCTGCAACTATTCAAACTAGATATTTATTCAAGTGACAAACTGTCGAGGCTAAAAATGTTGCTATATGTGCTCAAATTTAATCTTTAAATGTAAATTTTAAATTTAAAAAATTGTTTTTAGATTAATTAAATGAATACAATTAAGTTAATAAGTTAAATAAAATTTTAAATTATATTTGAACTGTTTTAATAATAACCTCAAATTTTAATAAACCTGGATACCTGCCTTTTAAGTACCATTTGCACCATCTGATTGCTGATCACCCCACTAATGTTTATTTACTATAAATATTGAAATGGAAGTCAAAGGATTGGGTGGAAGCAGAACTTAGTCCTTACACAGTTTTGATTAAATTTAAATATTATTTTTTTTCTGATAAAAAAAAATATTTTCTTCCTTGGTGTGTCATATATAATTGCTGCATTCAACGGGTTTATAGTGAGTGTTACAGTGATTATTCTGAGTGAAGGGAAGCATACTTAATGGTTAGCATTCAGATGAAATTTAACCCAGCAGAAGCACTGCCCCCCCTCTCCCCCCGCCTACATCCTCTCCACTCCCATACACTGACTGGATAAAATCCTGCTGGATTTGCTGCCTCATTATGTTGTTTTTTTTAATTTTAATGTGGTATATGAGTAACCACTTTTCTTTTTGATACTTCTTTCTATGATAGATTCCCTTCTTAATATAACTTTCTGTACTTTTCTCAGTGTTTGTGTACATGGGGATAAAGTGATTTGTTTTCATTCAGTATAAATAAAAGCTATTAGATGCTTCTCTTGTATTTACTATGTTAAATTAAAACACAGACTACGTGTCTTTGAGATGAATCATGGTACAATGGAGACTTTTCTTCTAATATTTTACAGGGGGACAAAGGAAACCAAGGTGAAAGTGGTATCCAGGTATATCAACTTTGTTTCTAATGAAATAATCTGGCAACACTATTAATACTGAGTCTTAGGTGTTCATTCAGGAGCTGTTTTTTTAAGATTAAGCTCCACAGAAGGTTTGCTTGAGGAATAGCAGCACTGAGCCCTAACTCTTCTTCAAGGAAAACTGCCCAGTATGCCCAGTATAAATTTCCATCTGTGTTTCTGGGGCTGAGCAGGCTATTGACATTTGGTGCTGCTGCCCCAGGGGGCTGTGACATGACCCAGCACTGTCCCTGGATGGGTTCTGTCCTGCCTGCCCCAGGCACTGGGGGCTCACATAAATGCTCGTAGTCAAAGTAACGCCACCTGGCCTCTGCCTGCCTGCTGTAGTATAATCAGTGGGATTTTCCTCCTTGCTATCTAAAAGTCATGGAAATACCTACAAGGAAAAGAAGAGTATCATCATGTCCCTGCTTAGATCCTAACTTGGCTCCTCTGTGTTCAGAGTAGAAATTCTATCCTTCTGCACAGTTTCTTCTCTGAACTCTTGAAGAGTAACTTCTCATATTGATTGGGCCTGGTTTAGGATGAGATTTCAGGGTTTAGCTCTTTGTGTTATCTTTGATAGTTTAATTACATCTCCCAGATAAATGTATATTTTAAGAAAATGTGCTTCTTTCCCGAAGGGACTGAAAGGAGAAAAAGGAAGACAAGGAAATCCAGGTTTACAGGTACTGTTAAAATAGTGATCCTAGTTCAAGAGAGCCATGATTCATATTTTTTTTTTAAGGTTACTTCCATCAACACAGATAGTTCTTTGCATCAGGTAAAATATATTTATGTATAACATGGTTACATAGTACAATACATAAATTACCTCTTAAAAACCTTAGTATTTTAAAAATAACAAATACAACACATATAGAGAAGGTGGAGCCACACTTTTCTTGGCTGTGGACAGTGAAAGGACAAGAGGAAACGGCCATGAGTTGGAACGCAGGAAATCCCAACTTGATATACAGGAAAAGCATTTTGCTTTGAGGGCGGTCAAACACTGAAGCAGGCTGCTCACAGAGATTGTGGCAAAACCTGTCTGGACTGGGCATTGAGCAGCCTGTTCTGGCTGGACCTCTTCTGAAAAGGAAGTTGAACCCGTGAAGGTCCCTTCCAACCTATGTGTTTATGTGGTTCTGGGATATTAGATCTTGAGAAACAGACCGAAAGTACATTTTTCTGGATTATTTTATTAAATTGTTAGTTATGGAAAATTTTAATGAAACAATTACAAATAACATGAAATGCAAATAACAGCACAAAGTGGCTTTTGTGTAAAGGTTGTAAGAGTGATGCTTGAGATGTTAATGAGATGTACCATACTACACTTTCATGTAGTTCATTACCTCCTATATATACTGGGAGTCATTGTTGACATCTTCTGTGCTCATAAATTACAGATATTTCCTGTTTCAGCTGCAAATCTGAGATCCGGTTGTTTCTCTTTAACTCTGGGCCAATGTGTTCTGATTGTGTCATAGTTGGCTATCTTGTTATACCACTGAAAATAACTGTTAGTATTTATAAATACTTGTTAACTACATAATCTATGTCGTGTCTAAACAGAGAAGTATTTGTTAGAGGTACATATCTAAAACTAGACTTGGAAGGAAGTCACAATTGCTTTTTTTCAGAATTACAACATCAATACAGCTGCCTGTCTAGCCAGAAGGAGCTGATTCCAGTGGAGCATGGGCAGGAGATCTAGACTGTATGTTAGCCTAGCTTTATCACTCTCAGGGGTATGTAGGTTGACAGGAGTCTGGTAGTAAAGCTGAGCAGATATTTTTGAATTGGTTTAACCAAACGTAATGTCCTACTCTAACATTTTACACATTAAACTTTCTGGTTTTCCCTTCTGCAAATAAGGTACAAATTTTTTGTGTATTTATTATTTTAATCATAAGGGAAACCAAAGTGATAGTGAAAGAAAACATTAATTTTTTTTTCAGATAGAATGATGCAAATGAATTGCTGTTGCTTGCTTTTTTTTTTTTTTTTGGAGAAAGCTGAAAAAATAATACAGGCTTGGTCTAGAATTGTTTCCCAGGCTTATCTAGTTTGGTCAGCAACCAAAAAATCAGTCATTCACATATTTCTGGTAGACAGCGCTAGGTTCTTCCAAAGTTTCTCAAGCCTCCAGGACTTCTCAAAGATACAATACAGATTCCCTTGTCCATAAGAGTATATCAGAAAAGTGAAAAAGCCTGTGTAGAACTGCCATCTTACCGTGGAACTTAATGATCAATAACACCATTGAACAGAAATGACACCGAAACCATTTGCTGACATGCAAAATCTAGCTTACAAACCGAGTTTGTATTTCAAAGGCTCTGAAGTTGATTTCTGTCTAGTAAGACAGTATTAAACAGGTAGAATCAGGTGTTTCCTTTTGCTAGAACACAAGATTTTATTTCATTTGTCTTTTGTAGAGTGAATAAGGTTTTCTCTATATGCACTTCTTGTACGCTAATAAGATATATGTTTTATAATATTTATTATATTTTTCTAACTTACTGTTTTGGTCTATGATATTAAAGGTATTACTAAAGTGTTAATTCACCATGATATACATTTTTCATATTTATATGCAGTTTTGGTTTTTGTACAAATAGCAATCACAGAATCTTTAAAAATTGACATTTGTGATTAATTATTGAAAACAAAGGACAAAGATACTATTTTTTGATTCCAAGTAATTTGGCTCAACTTGTTGTTTTTTGTTTGTTTCTTATTAATTCCTAAAGGGATTAGAAGGATTGAGTGGAGAACAAGGAGAGGTAAGTATTGTATAATGACAAGTATAGTATTACAAAATTATTCCATTTGTATGGAATTATGTGATCTGTAAAATGTGTGTTTACAGTCTTTTTTTTGTACTTGCATCTCTATAAGCAACAGAAGATAAATTAATTGAGAAATACCAGAGAAGATAAAGATATATTAGTTAAAAAGAGATGCTAAAATATATATTTCATTAAATGGAAGATTAAAAAAAATTATTAAAGCCAAGTATATGCTTCAAGAGAATTGAAAAAACAAACAAACAAACAAAATCAGGAGCTGGTTGAAGAAAACAAATAATTAAAGAAAAAAAATAGGAGATTGTAGTTTCATAGAAAAATAAAAATATAGTTCATAAAAGGATACACAGTACTTGATCAAAATGATCCATATTGTTGAGCAGCAGCTAATAATAGCAGGGCAGGATAGAAAAATAAGGCACAGGATACACAAAGAAGATCCTTCTTTTTGTATAGCTTCACTCTTTTTTGCAGTCAACAAATCAGGGTTATTTAAGCTAGAGATCAAGACCATTGCATTTAATGTCAGTCTTGAATTTGCCTAATTCCTTTTGAACTGTGCTGATGTACTGTACTTTCAGCTTCCATAAAAGTCTGTCATAAGGACTTCCACAGCCGAACTATTTGCCTTGTGTGCTTTAACTTTCACCAGTGAGATTTCTTAGTGTGCTTTTATTTCAAAGCTAATGAAAAGAAATATAGCAAAGCCTTTACAAAAATTTTTTTAGAGGATACTGTCTTTGAGACTGACTCAGAAAATGCAGGGCAGAATTCTTTCTCTCTACTACTAAGTTTTTACAGAAATAATTCAACTTGGCCTGAAACATGAGGGGCATAAAGGGAAGCCTGCTTGGACTGCTCTTGGTCTGTCAGAAACTGCATTTGTTGCTCTCCAGGATATTTTTAGAAGTCACATCTATTTTTTTTTTTCTTGTGTTTGGCTATTGTAGATATAGTTATGGCCAGACCATTTAATCTGTGTTGCATGTTGTTTAAAAATTGGTATTTAAAAGATTAACTTTGTTAGTTATTTTTTATTTATTCCAATATTTAATGAAATCAGGGTACACACTGTACCATTAATATAATTCTCCTTCAACTTTATTAGAGATTTCTTTGTTCAACCCTTTTTTATTAAAGCATTGTTGCATATCAATAACTGGACATATTAATTGGAAACTCAATTCTCAGAATTAAATAATTTTATGCATTTAAACATATAAATTACCCTGTATGCTGCTGTGGTTCTATGAAATTCTTAAAATTACAGTGTGGCTCATAGGTGATTTGCTAAATCATTGCCAAAATTGGTAAAAGATTCCTTGTACACTATTGAACTAGCCTCTTTAAATATTATAAATCATGGTAACAATAAATTTCCTCTGAAAAATCCTTTTAATAATACTCTTACTATACACTAAGATATTATGTCATTGTATTTACTTATCAGACCTATAAAAATAGTTTATTTTCTATTTTTATAAAATATGTTGTCTTTTGTTAAGCTCTGACTCCTCAGTAAAAAGTTTCCTCAGTCTGTAATTCTCAGCACTTATTGAGCGCTTTTCCTTTTTTCAATTTTCTTTGCCAATAGTAAGGGTCAACAAACAAGGCCACATATGGTATGTGGCTGCGCATTACAAGACCAAAATATACGGCAGAAAATGTTCCCTCAGCAGTTTCATTTGCTTTTTGGGAAGTTCTGCAGGCAGTTGTGCTGATGCTTCCAACGTTTTGTCCTGCTTTTTTTATACTGGCTTCTTGCCTGTAACGTTTTTCTACAATAGATGCCGTTTTCTCAGTATTTCACTGGTTCTTAATGCTTTCTAGCCCCTTTAACATTTAGTCCAAATAAATCAACTTGCAAATCAGATGTCCATAGCTGTAAAAGTAATTAAAATTAAAACAAATAACTTCGAGCTGCAAGAACAGCATGATTTTTAGATCCCAGCACATAGAGCTTCTAGTATAGCCACAGGCATCTACATACGCTCCATATGCTTATCTCTGGGACTTGCTGACCCTGTTAAATGAAAAAAAAAACCCCACTTGTAATTATGTAATGGAAATTAACAAGTACAAATCTACACGGTGTGACAAGGATTATCAGTTCTCTATGACTACAACATTCAGGTTGACAGTATCAGGAAAATAAAATACAATTTTAAACTTGGAAGAAGTCAGTTCTGAATCAGTGTGTTACTTTTGTAGTGGGAAGAGGGTATGGACTGCTGTTCAGTCTGTGCATGACGTCTTACTGGCGGACCATCTTTTCAGCAGTACTCTTAGGCTCTTGACTGACATCTGTCACATTATGTCTAATTTCTCTTTTTTCTTTAAGAGGAAAAACTACCTGCCTTATTTAGGTGGCTAGCTCTCTGCATATACTGAGCAATCCAATACTGAATTTGAAGCTTGCTACCCTGTAGTAATTCATGTGGAGAACTCTGGGCATTGTTACTAAATCAGACCAAGCCAGAAAGCTTTGGATTTTTCTGATGTAAAGAATTTTGATAAGTACTATATAGAATGATAGAAAGTAATATAAATACTATAATTTAAAATTCAGTGTAAGTCTATGAAGATGGTATGACTGAGTGCTTCTAAAACTTGTGTTATTTGCTCCAGTAAGTTCTGTCATCTATAGTAATCTTGCTGCCTTGTTTCCATAATTCCATCTAAAATAGTTGGAAGGGGTGAAAGAAAATTTCAAAGCAACTGATAACATTATGCAGAAGCTGTGCAAAAATGGAAGGAAAAAACTCATCAGGGAGCAAACATAGTATACTAACTTTAATCTTGGGCACGTACCAGATTACATTGTACTGAAGTTTTATTGGCTCTAGCATAGGGAAACAGTTCCACATGAACTATTGCAGTAGGTAATTCCATACATAGAGGAACCATTGCTTTGATGAAGATATATCAAAATTTTCCAGTATTATTTTAACCTTTTCCAGTCATGCAAATGGACTACAGTTGTTATCAGTCATATGGAGAATAAATGAAGTCAGAAAAAAGCCCTAACTGAAATAGAACTATTTTTTCCTTTATCTTATACACTAGAAACACAGGGTAAAAGTCTTGATTATTATAGTACGTTTGCCAAGAACTTCAGCGATTCCAGAATTTCACTTCTAATTTTTCCAGCCTTCTAAGGATTTTAACATAATGTAATAGATCATCAAATTTTCGTGAAACAGTGAATAAAGCCTTTCTTTCCATATATTAATAAGGAAGACTATTTTGGTTTTTATTAACTAGTAAGTAAAATTGGTCCTTAAAGTTAAAAAAAAATACAATGGTAATTTATTTCTACTTATATTTGGCAAATAATTGTGTCTGAAACAGTTACTAAAGAATCTGAAAACTTCACTACAGTTTAGTGAAATAGAACTCATCAATACCAAGCTAGTTTTCAATGACGACTCATATTCATTTTATGTAGATCACCAATGAAGATTTTCTCAGAATATGTTTGCTTGGTGCTACCTAGCTTCCAAATGGTCTGTGAAGATATGATTGGCTTTTCATTGGTTTTAATTCCAGAAAGGTGAGAAAGGAGATCCAGGCATTCAAGGCATCAATGGGCAAAAAGGAGAATCCGGTATCCAGGGTTTGGTTGGACCTCCTGGTCTCAGAGGTCAGCCAGGAGATAGAGGACCCCCGGGGCTGCCTGGATCAGATGGAAAACCTGTATGTATAGACCTCAAACTTATCATTTTGGGTACCTTAAAAACCCCAAACAAATGCATGCTCTCTTTTTTTTTTAACTGTTCTCTGTTTAATTCAGGGACGAGAATTTTCAGAAGAATTTATTCGACAGGTGTGTTCAGATGTACTGAGAAGTAAGTTTGAAAGACTCTTTACTGTTCTTTCCTTGTTAAAAGTACTGAAGACGTTTCCTGATAACTATAAAGAAGCTCTCTTGAAAGCAAGATCGATATTGTTGATTTATCACTTGTTTTCGTGCGGAAATATATTTCCACACCACAGGTTCCGTATTTTACCATCTTGTTTCCTAAAAGTATCATTCTCTAGAGAGGAAACTGGTTTTGTATTAGTAGCTAGGGGGCAGTATTCTTACATTTTATTGTTACAATATTCTAAGCAATTTTTTGTTTGAATTCTCCCAGCCCAGTTGCCTGCCATCCTCCAGAGCGGAAGGCTACAAAACTGTAACCACTGTCAATCCCAAAGCGCTTCACCAGGACTTCCAGGACCACCAGGTCCAAGAGGCCCTGAAGGCCCAAGAGGGTTTCCTGGTTTACCAGGAAATGATGGTATTCCGGGGCTTACAGGCATCCCGGGTCGCCCTGGGGCTCGTGGGACAAGAGGTACTGCGTGCATGTGTCACGGTGCTGATGGCCTTTATGACTTTGTCTTCTGTTTCTAGTTTTGAATGGGATTAGCACTGGGTGGAGTAAGGGCATAGCTGGATTTGTACCACAAAGTGTAATTGAGGTCGTGGTGCAATGTGAATGTTTCACTGCTTATGAAGAACACATGTCAGAAGAAGAGAAAATACAAGGACACAACAAGATAGCTAGTGTTCTGTTCTACTGTAGTCGAAATTTGTTTTCATCTTTTTAGAGAGTTCTCAGTCTCATGTAAATGTTTTTAACTGCATTTAGATTTATATTTTTTTTTAGATCAAATATGCTTAGACATGAATTTCAATGTATTTCCATGCTTTCTGGTTTCTTTCCTTCCAAACTTCTTTGTTTCTTATATTTTAAAGAACAGTATTAGTTCACTGGCTATTTACTATCTGCTACCCTGTAGGCTGATTTTTGACATGCGACAACCTTTATACTCCCTCTGATTTCCTGGGGTTTTCTCCATATTTTCTTTTTATCTCATAAGGATTTTTACTCCTTTAGGCTTTTCTTCAATATTCTGGTTTCTTTTTAGGCAAGCTAAGGTTTATGCTTCCAGGTAACTCATCAGTACGAACATTCCAACTTATTTCTGTAATGCATGTGCAGACTTTAAGTATGCATGTATTGTCTGGAACTGAACCAAGAGACTGGGTGAAGTCCATAATTTGGTAATCAGTTCCAGCAGCAACTGTGTTTCCTATAGCATCAAAATGATCAGGAAAGCTGTACAAAATACAGCTAACTACCAACGTGCCAAGCGTAGGCAGGCAAATGGTTGGTAAATATTTACTTTCTTTGTGACTTACTAACTGTGATCTAGCACATCAAATTAATTTTGGATGTAATGATGATTTGTCCATAGTGCGGTTATAATTTCATTACCAATAGGAGAATATGCAGTTTTCCTCTGGAGCTGACACTAACGGTTCTGGCTATTCTGTAAGAGTTGGAAAAATAGATATCTGTTTCTATGAAAAAACTGAATTTATTGGGTTGTACTAGTGTAAGAGAGCACATTTTGCCCCTTCCAGTATATCTTCGGTGGAAATTTAATTATGTATTGTGTATTCCGCAGGGTCTGTGGTGAATACCTTACACTTCCTTCATACAACTTCTTAAAAACTTGTCCAATGGAAAGGCAATGACAGCAAATTTCTTAATTGCCCATCATCTATTCCCTCCACTCCTAGTGGCTGTCTGCTTAACAGGTGCTGCATCAGCTCTTAATTCAATAGAAATGAGGGTAATTTAGAACCCAGTTACACTGTGCAGGTTACAAGGAAATGTTTATTTTACATCCCATTATTTGCTTTTGAACTATTCGATTTTTTATTCAGTAAGTATTATCAAATGCTGACTTCCTAATTCATTGCATGAAAATACTCTTAGTGTGCAAAGATATACATGTGTTTCCTAATTCACAGGACTGCCAGGGAAAAACGGTGCAAAAGGCAATCAAGGAATTGGGGTTCCTGGGATCCAAGGCCCTCCAGGACCTCCAGGTGAGGGATGGTTCAGCTGTGCAGATTCAGTGCATGCTAATAATTTCAAAAAAAATGTGGTTTAGAAAAAATGTTGATATAATTCAGAAAAACTTAGGTAGTTTTTACACATCCTAATTACCATATATGTTTTATGGCTAATGCCTGTCTCTTGCATGCCTTTTAAGTTGTCATATAATATATTATTTAATATAAGACAGGTCTTGTAGAGATTGGTACCTGAGACAGCTGTTTCTTGATAGATGGATCTTGAACTCAGCCATTATCTGAAAACTGAGCCCTGATATAATCATGTGACTTGTAAGCATTGCTTAGTGAAGGAAAATGTTCTTTCAAACAGCAGTGCATTCATGCAAAATGCAAAGGTGAGCATTTGGAAGAGATATTAGGGCCTGATCCAAAGCCAGAGAAACGAATAGAAATCGGAGGCCTCTAATTCATGCCACGGTGGTTCCAAATTATATGATGAAGTATAGCAGTGTGCTAAGGTAGATTTTTATATTTCCTTTTAAAAGCTATTTTTATTTAAAGTGTTTTACACATGCTTATAAAAAGAAATCCTAATAAGGTATCATGTTGATAATATAAACATGTAAGCAGTTTGTGACAAGAAGTGTCTTTTTCAGAAAATGAAATTTTCTTTATCTGCATCTTTATCTTCACCAAAGAGCACGGGTTTTGTAAGTCCACACCTGCTCTTGGTTTCATTTTAATTAAAATCCTCTGCAATGTATTTGTTTATTGCATGTGTGTCCTTAAGGTCCTGAAGGTCCCCCGGGTATGAGTAAGGAAGGACGTCCTGGAGAGCGTGGGCAGCCCGGTAAAGATGGAGATCGTGGCAGTCCAGGAATG
>NW_009259686.1:2829053-2829341 GCF_000687185.1 Egretta garzetta | reverse complement strand
TTGTGACCCATCACTATGTTTTAGTGTAATTGTGGGGAGAGATCCGTTTAGAAAGGGACCAAATTATTAATTTGTGATGAAATAATTTAGAGGAATAGGTATGGTGCTTGTCTTTTATGGTCTTTCAAGTCTCAGGAAGGTGACCAGCAATAATCCCATAAGCAGGAACAAAAGTACCTCTGACATTATAGACATTATAAATAATGATCCCAAAGGTTAAGCATTTCTTTAGAAAAGAAACTCCAATAATTATTTTATAACTTGCATCAACTGAATCCCAAATTTTTT
>NW_009259686.1:2820654-2829015 GCF_000687185.1 Egretta garzetta | reverse complement strand
GAATAAAATTAAGAATAATATTTGGTATTTAGTATTTAAGTGTCCTATCATACTCCTGTTACCACTGAAGTCCTTTGCACAATTGCTGGAGATGCCACTGGGAGCAGGATTTGGCCTTAAATGGTATCGGTCAGGTATAAATTACTGTGAAATTTTTCACATGCAGCCAACATATACAGTATTTGATTTGAAAGAATGTGGCTGGCTTTGACTTCATATGTGTGTGAATCTCATTGGCTTGTGTACATTTCATATGTCATAGCTCCAAGTGTTCTGTGAGCAAAAGCATATATCAGATCTTTATCAAATAAGATAAATATCTGGACAACTTACGGAAGTAATATCACCTATTTTGCCATGCAACTCTTTGCTTAAAACCAAAGTGAAATGCAAGGGTAGAACTCCTACTGGTTCAAGAAAGACCAAGGTTTTATTGAAGATGGTACTTTCAGCTACAAAAGGTCAAAAGGTTCCATGTGGGTGATTCAACTTTTATGAAAATTGCATTAAAAGATAAAAAAAGAACAAAAAAAAAAGTATAGCTGGCTTGTAGCTATGATTTGACAAAAATGAAAATTAAAAAATGTTTCCACAACCCCAATGTAACAGCTCTGTGTAATTAAGTTATATACCCTTTGCTGTTTCTCCTCAAGGACTGCAGTTGCCAAATTGAAGAAGCACGTTTACAAGAAGAAAGGTCTAACTGCTGGCTGACTAAGCTACAATGTTTGTTATGCTGTTTCCTTTTCCATTTTAAGCAAGCTATGTGTAATTTTCATTGTATGCTTTGCTAATGAGGTGTATTGCTTGCTTTTACATAAAGAGCAAAGGCACAGTTCCCTTGACAATTGGAAATCCGTTTCTTAAATTAAGGCACAGTCTTGTATTGAACTTAACCGACGCTTTATAAGTGGCTTTTTCTGATGTGTTGTTTTTCTGTTGTCCTACTATCAGACATTGGTAATATGCTTGACATTCAAGGTAAAATAAAATTTTGTAAAGAACTGGTGGTAGTTTGATGAGCGATTGCAAGAGTCGCCTGTGTCACAGAAAAGAGTGATGCCTGTAATACACGGAGGGATAGTTCCACCTTGAAGCTGTGCTTTTTTTCCCCAGTGTCCTTCCATTTCCTCTGGAGGAAGCACCGTCCTCAGGAGCAGCACCTTTCTGCTGGGCTCCCGCAGCCTGCGGGGCAGGGAATGCTGGCATGGCCAGCTGCACCGGGCCCAGTGGCTGCTGCCTGCCCCGACCTGTGGAAGGGTGCTTGCAGTGAGTAGCTTAGCCAAACCACAGCCTTGGTTATAGCAGAATGCAATCACTAGCATCTCATAAAACCTAGTCTAAAAACCTCCAAGATGATTCTTGAAAGATGCTGACATGGACTGAAGAAATTAAGCTGTCCGTGACGTTTTCTCCCCAGACAAGTGTTCCTTGGTACACGCTGTAGGACTTTGCTCATGTGAACAAGCCTTGGTTCAATTTGTGGAAGAAAGAATCTAGAAATGTCTTATTTTGTTGCATTCAATCTCCCACTGTTTATTTTTTGAGAGCTGGAAGTGAAACGTTGCTAGCTCAGGAAGGAATCAGGATCCAGCATGTTTGTAGAAGCTTTCTGAGCTGTCCACACTGCAAGCTAACTTAAATCCACGTTTATGACACCTTTTCCGATAAGGTGTATGGTGGTGTGACTGGCGAGCCTGGGAGGAAGCAAAAACAACAAAAAAAAGGGTAGGTCAGAAAGTCCTCTGACTGCAGTGAATGCAAACAGAAAACCAGAATTCCTTACTTGCAGAAAATCCCAGTATTTGTTTTCATTATAGTTTAAAATAACACAGATACATTCTTCCATATCAGAAACATGGTGGAAAAGTTGGAAATTTTTAAATATTTAACTTTTTTTTTGCATTCATTTAGGCAAAGCATTTCCTTCTGTATCCAAAAATTTCAGCTTTATCAAGAGGAAGTAAAATTTTAACGTAATGCATTTGACAGGAAAAAAGTCTTGATTTATCAGCCAGTCTAGTCAGTGGTTTAGGTTATTATTTCATTTGATCAAATGTGCACACATACCAAGCTTCCATTTTAAAAGTCACCACATTAGTCCTACTGGAGGGTTAGAGAATGACTGACTGAGGAGCTATATGTAATTTCCAGTCTGCATCTATAAATGTCCATTTTGTATACCTTCATTCTTATGCTAATATTATCTTTGGCTTGAGTTAGTCCTTTTCTTTTGTCATGTTTTAGAAAACCAGTGTTCCCTGGCAGCCTTTGTCTGCTAGGTTAGGCAAGCAAACCTTTTATTTTCCACCTGTTTGAAAGGCTCTCCACTGCCTGTTCGTCCTTGTAGTTCTCCGCTTCACTTTTTTGAGGGGGAATGAGTCATTCTAGAAATATGTCCATAATTCGAGATTAGGAACCTCAGTTGTACCTCGGTGGTGTTGATAAAGCATGTAGCTCTGTTCAGCTTCTCATTTTCTTAATTCTTGGGTAAGTTACACAAGAGTCATGTAGGTCTTCTCTGATGAACTAGTATTATCCAGAGCTATTCCCTTTTCTGTTTTTTGTAGCTGATGGGCTCCTATAGGATAGGGCAATTCAGGTTGGAGGAGACCTCAACTTAAAGTAACTATGTTTATTAGTTCTTAAGTGTATGAGCTTGCAGTACGTAGCACTGCATTTCAGAGCATTTTTACTGTTCTAATTCCAAATTAATTTCTTTTGTGTTCTGATCCTGGTTTCCTTTGATTCAGTCTTCATGAATATGCTCCTACTTTTTGTGTCAAGGTTACTACAGAAAACAGTATTGTTGATCCAAAAATCAATTCTTGAAGCAATCCACTTTTTACCCATGCCAAGATTTCCCTCTGAATACCTCTAATCTACCTTATTTTCTTAGTCATGTTATTGTTCCCTTAATTGGAAACTTTTATCTTCATAGAATAATAGAATTACAGAATACCAGGTTGGAAGGGACCTCAAGGATCATCTGGTCCAACCTTTCTTTGCAAAAGCATGGTCTGGACAAGGTAGCCCAGAACCCTGTCCAGCTGAATCTTAAAAGTGGCCAAGGTTGGGGAATCCACAACTTCCCTGGCCAGATTATTCCAATGGCTGATTGCTCTCACTGTGAAAAATTTTCCTCTTGTGTTCAGTTGGAATCTTCTCAGGATTAACTCGTACGCATTACCCCTTGTCTTTTCCATGTGACTCCTTGTGAAAAGGGAGTCTCCATCTTCTTTGTAGCCACCCTTTAAATAGTGGAATGTGGTGATAAGGTCTCCCCTAAGCCTTCCTTTCTCAAGGCTGCACAAACCCAGTTCTCTCAGCCTGTCCTCATATAGCAGGCTTCCCAGTCCTTTGGTCATCTTGGTGGCCCTTCTCTGGACCCCCTCCAGCCTGTCCACCTATTTTTTGTATAGCGGGGACCAGAACTGCACACAGTATTCCAGCGACCCAGCGTCCTGTTGGCTTTCTTGGCCGCAGCAGCACACTGCTCACTCACATTGAGCTGCTTGTCCACCAGGACCCCCAGGTCCCTTTCCACAAAGCTACAAAGTAGAACCCAGCCTTGTGTTGCACTCTTGGAAACCCAGCCTGTGCTGCACTCCTGGATTATGTTTTCCCAGGTGCAAGACCTTACAAAGGTTGTTGAACTTCACAAGTTTCTTGTTAGCCCACTCTTCCAGCCTATCTAGGTCTTCCTGCAGGGTGGCTCTCCTTTCTGAAGTGTCCACTTCCCCACTCAGTTTGCTATCATTGGCAAAATTCATCAGGGGTACACCTGATCCCATCATCCAGGTCCCTTATGAAGATATTAAAGGGTGGATATTGCCAGGGCCCATCGATCTGTAGGAGTCAAGCTCCTGTAATAGTTCACATACCAACTCTTCCTTCACTGATGGTGGGTCTGTGTTTGCATCAACCTGGATGTTTGTTCCTAAGGCCTGGGGCCCAACAGCGCTGGTAAAGGCAGAGGTGAAGAAAGTGTTGAGAACCTCTGCCTTTTCAGCATTGTTGATGATTAATTCACCTCTCCTGTTTAACAGTGGGCCAGTGTTTTCCTTCTGTTTCTGCTTGTTTTTTACGTACCCGAAGAACCCTTTCTTATAGTTTTTGATGTCTGTGGCCAATTTCAATTGAAGCCGAGCTTTTGCTTTTCTAACTGCATCTCTGCATGCTCTGGCAATGCTCTTGTAGTTCTCAATGGGTGTTTGTCTGGTTTTCCATCTCTGGTACGCTTCTCTGTTTGTTTTGAGCAGACTCAGGAGTTCACAGTTAAGCCAAGAGGATCTCTTACTCTGCCTACTTCCCTTCCCTTTAAAGGGGATGAACTGGTTTTGTATGTCCAGGAGAGCGTTCCGGAAAAACTCCCAGCACTCGCTAGCTCCTTTATCCTCCATGGAAGCTTCCCGTGGAATCCATCCCAATTGAGGTCTGAGCAAGCTGAAGTTTGCTTTTCTCAAATTTAAAACCTTTGACCTAGTACTAACCTTCAGCATGCTCAGCAGCATCCCAAACTCCATGGTATTGTGATTGCTGCAGTCAACTTTATCACTAACCGAGATACTACAAAGCAGATTTTCTTTCTTTGTGAGTAGCAAGTCCAGCAGTGCCTCATTCCTGGTTGGCACATCTAGTATTTGTATGAGGAAGCAGTTTTCTACACATTCCAGGAACTTTATGGATGATGTGAGCTGCTGTATTGTTCTTCCAACAAATGTGTGGATAGTTGAAGTCACCCATAAGAAACAGGTTCTGTTGACCCAAAGCTTTCTTAAGTGACCCAAATACTTCTTCATTGGCCTTATCATCTTGGTTTGGAGGTTGGTAGCAGATGCCTAATGTGAGATCCCCTTTGGAGATGACCCCAAGGGCTTCCACAATCACTGTAGTTGACTTCTATACATTCAAGGTTCTCCTGAACATACGGCATGACTCCTCCTCCTCTTCTTCCCTGCTTGTCTTTACAGAACAGCCTATCACCATCCATTGTGAGCCCCCAGTCATGTGAGTTGTCCCACCACGTTTCAGTTATACCTATTCTGACTGGGTGCAGAGCTCCATTTCCTCCTGTGTGTTCCCCAGGCTGTGTGCATTGGTATACATACACTTGAGGTGGTTGGTCTTCTGGTTGTCATCTTGGGAGGCAGCTAGGAACATTTGTCTTAATTTTGGGGGTTTTTTTGTTGTTGTTGTTGTTGGGGTTTTTTGTCTATGCTGATAAAAGGGAGACTTACTCTTTTCCTCTACTCCTGGTATCTAAGGTAGCTCAGTCTGGCCTAGCATCAGTATTTCTGTACAGTGCTGCTCAAAGAGTACGATCTCAGCTAGCGCATGTCTTTGTTACGGCTTTAAGGCAAAATCTCATACTGGAGCTATTTCACTTTGTGTAATAAGATCATAAGAAAGACTGAGTTTGAAAACTAAATAATTAAGATGCTTCACTGAATGTAAAACAAACTTCAAACCCTTGATCTTCAAAAGGAGATTTGAAGCTGAAGCTATTTGATTGCCTTAACTGCTGAGCTGTTTGGATGCTTTGAGCTTCAGTACTGCTGTATCTTTGGTATTTTGCTCTGAATTTGAATCTCTGAACCTGTCATATTTCTACAAAAAGGATTTGGTTTTGACAAGTTGGAATTTTCTGGAGGAAATCCACCTGTGCAGGTGCCTCTCTGAAAGCTAATAGCAATGTAGCTTATTTAAATGGAGACAAACACTTTGAAAACCTAGTTCTATATGATTAAGTAGCCAGAAACTATTAGCAAGTGTCTTGCATCCCATTGAAATGCATATGTTATACCTTAGGAACCTGCGATTTAGATTATTACTCCCTGTAAGATTTTATCAAGCCATAATTTAGCTGACTTCACAAATAATTTAAGTTTCTGACTTCATTTGCTATTGTGGGATTATAGAGTAAATGTAGGTGTATTCATGATCATATCTTGATTGGATCCTTTAACAGAGAATATGAATATTTTTTCCAAGATCTTCAACTAATTCTAAAGTAAGAGGTTAAACAAATGGTCTAAACTTGAGTATTATGAAATTAATGATCCACGGGAGAGAGACTCTTATTTACCATTCATGCAAACTATATGATGTTCTTGCGGGTGTTGATCTGCAACCAGAAGCTGTGAATAAAAAAAAAATCGCTGTGAAACATGTCACCATCTAACCACCAGATATTGTCTGGAAACAGTTACGAGAAACTGTTAACTGACATCTCATAAATACTTACAAATATCTTAAGGGTGGATGTCACGAGGATGGAGCCAGACTCTCCTCAGTGGTGCCCAGTGACAGGACAAGGGGCAATGGGCACAAACTGAAGCGTAAGAGGTTTCAGTTGAATTTGAGGAAAAACTTCTTTACTTTGAGGGTGACAGAGCATGGGAACAGGCTGCCCACAGGAGTTGTGGAGTCTTCTCTGGAGATATTCAAAGCCCGCCTGGACGATGTCCTGTGCAACCTGCTCTGGGTGAACCTGCTTTAGCAGGGGGGTTGGACTGGATGATCTCCGGAGGTCCCTTCCAACCCCTGCCATTCTCTGATTTTGTGATTCTGTGATTCTGTGACCTTGAGTTAAAAAATACACTCCCTGGTTGCTCTAGTGCCTGCTGGTGTCAGTAGAGGAACTACAATTCACTAAATTTTTAATATGGCTTCAATTCATAGTATCTCTGTGTGTTTAAAATAGATTTAAAATTTACCACTTTACTATGGTCATTGGTCGCTATTTCCTCTTAGGTACTGAGGCATATACTTGGACATAAAGATGCAGACTTGCAAAGTATTACTGTGGGAACTGAATTTCTTAATGAAAGCTTAGTGGTGTATGCAGCTCAGCAATTTGCACCTCTGAGAATCATGTACTTCTTCAGGAAGTTTGGACTAAATACATACGGAGGGATGTGTCTATGTATACATATCTATAATTTAGTAAAGACCAGATGTCACAGATGGCTTCCACATGTGCAGATTTATTTGGTGAATATATATATGTATATATGCTGAGTGTGTATATATATATATGTATATGTATGGTTCTCAGTTCTTCATGTGTTCAACTGAAAGATGTCGTAGTCTTCCAATTAAAAATGAAAGAGTAAAAGAATAAAATCTAGTCTTTTTGTAAGAACTGAACTGTCACAGTGCTGCTACTGCTTCAGAGCCAAGGTGTCAGTGTCAGCTTCAGGTGTATTTCAAGGTTGGTTGACCATTTAGAGAAGGAGCTGGGAATCATTAGCTGTGCATCTTTCGGAACTAGAGAATCTCATTTCTCAGAAAATTCAAGGTACATTAAAATGAAATTTCTTATCAATGCATCTGATCAGCCTGGCAGTGAACACTGTCAGGATCTGTCGTCTGTTCACATAGATTGAATCAAACCCCTGTGAGAAGAGACTGTAATATTTTCCTGTAGGGGGAAAACATAGACGATAAATCAAAATACATCTTATTAATCCATATTCAGCAGAGACCATAAGCCATTTTAAGAATATTGCCTTCTGGGATGCTGCTGAAATGTTTAAAACTTGAATTAATGCTAAAAAAAATATTTCTGAGTTATTTTCTTCTGTTGATAAGCAAGATTTTCTCATAGAGGACATAATCTATGTATCCTGGAGAATCTAAGTCCATTTTTACAATGGGGAAATCAATTACTATGTGATTACTGAGCTTTTCTTTACAAGCATCTTCCCCCTCCCAGTATTTACTATAGTTGCATAAAGCGCTTTTTGGTAACAAAGAAATGTTCTGGTGATCTTCTAGTATATTATATTATTCTGTGTTATTCTTTCCTTTCTTGGCAAAAGATGCAAGCATTAGAAATGTTTTTCCAGAAGCAGTGACTGGCCACTCAGCTAGCTCTCCAGAAGGTATATTGGCGCGTTGGAGGCTCCTTGGTTGTCTGCCATAGGCTTAAAGAACTATTTAAGTGCTCTCTGTTGATTTTCTGACACTTTTTGACAACTTTCCTCTTGTCACTGATAGAAGTACATAGTATTCTTGCACTTAAGGTAGGTGAGAATTCATCAAGAGATTTAGCCACGTAACTGTTACGGCATCGTATGTCCATACTGCGTGCAAAATGTATTTTTCTCATGCTGGAACCTCATAAATTCCAGACAGCGTTCCATTTTTTTGTTTTCAGTTTTTCCTTTTTTAAAGCATGAAAAAAAATCATGGTATCTCTATGACACATTGAAATCACATGTTAAATATCACGCAAAAAAGGCAATAATGCCTAGAAATTGTGTTTCAAAGAAATTACTTTCTTGAACTGTTGAAAAACGTAATGCTACCAGGGAGATGAAGGGGGGGGGGGGGGGACCCCCCCCCTTTTCATTT
>NW_009259686.1:2809247-2820546 GCF_000687185.1 Egretta garzetta | reverse complement strand
GGGGGGGGGGGAAAACCCTTTCTTTTAACTGGGACATGATTCTTCAAGGTATGTGAATCTCTTACTGAGGCGGGGGTGAATGGTACCTTCAATGTAGGCAAGAGAGAGCCTGAAGAAAAAAACTGGCTTAAGCAGTACAGTAGCCTGGATAGCAAATGGAGGAGAAGGAAAAGGTCACTCACTTTATTCCACCATTCTAATATAATATGTTCTGAATTAATTGTGCTTCTCCTTTTCCTCCTCAAAAAACCATTATGAGCAAGTACCCTGTGGGTATAACACCCGCCCTTGATATGAAGTGACAGACCTCCCAGAGGTGAAAGCTCAAGACGAATGTGTCAGTGCTGAGCACCAGGAATCTCTGGCAGCTGGGACCAAAGTTCTGGATGAGGATTCAAGAGATCATAACAACTCTCCCACCCCGATATTATCTAACTCCTGTCCTGGAAATTGGCAAGCAAATACTAACACTTAACAGTGTTTGTGTCATGAAAGTTTAAGGAGATTTTTTTTTTTTAACATACACAGTAAGTCCTTTTACAATACTGCTTAGAAAAAAAATCCCAAACCTAAAACTGAGGAAAAAGAATCCTGGCTTTGCATGTTGTGGTCACATAAATCTTCTACTGAATATCCAAAGCCGTCTGTGCTAGGGAACTAGGTTAGTTTGCCTTCGCAAGGAAGAGGTTGAACCAGCATTCTTAAAATCCCTCATACTTTCTTTTTTGCCCCTGCACCAGAGCTTCTGTTACACCCAGGAATCCAGCAGCCAGCATCTTTCTCAAGGGCAGTTCCTTCTTGCTCAAGCTAACAGAACCATGAAGTTCAGTATTCGTTTACAGTATTCGCTGTAAACAGATCGCTGCTAAATGATGAATCAAACCCTTTGTGTGCGCTAGCATTTGTTGGAGGTGCCCGCCATATGCCAACAGGCATATATATACCTCTGAGCTGATACGTAGGCAGCTGCTGGTGGTACCTGCACAGTACCAATTGACAAAACTAAATAGCTATCAAAAGTTACTATCAATGCTCCTTTAGCAGGTAGGTGTAGTAGATAATAAGTAGGAAAACTCCCTTGTTTTGTGGATAAACTCAGGCAGGGTCTGCCATGAGAAGGTCAATTTTATGAAGCTTGACATAGAAGTAGATTGCTATCGTATTTCCTCACACTTACATCATTGCCTTAATGGTGTGTTCACATTGCATGCATACTGGCAAAAGCTTGAGAAACCTTAGAATAACACTTTGATAGTAGCTCACTAGTGAATCATTATAAGTTCTACTGGTTGAGAAGCTGACAGCATAGCCCTGACCACTGTCACATCATTTATTAACTACTGGATGAAGAGTGAGCAAGCCCATATTTGACCTATACTTGGTGATCAGCTGACAAGAAGTAACTTGGAGCTATGCTTGATAAGGGAGCTTGTGTAATGGCTGTGAACGTCCTGGTGACATTTATGGGGGAGGCTCCAGCTCCTGTTTGTCACAAGCTGGAGCCTTTACTGAGCCTGCATGTGATAAGAATCACGAGAGATTAATTCCCAGCAGGCTGAGGGGTGTTGCTGCTAAATGTAACACAGCTGAACTAAGTTCCCAGCTATAATGTAAAAAGGGAGAGAACAGTAAACTGGAAAACAGGTGTCAGAAGTCAGCATGTTGGGATGATAAAAGTTTTTGACAACAAAGAATGGCTCTGTGACAAGACTACATGTGGAGAATTTTGAGGTATATTTGGCTTCTGACAGATTTGTCTTCAACAAGAATTCTCTCTGTGGAAGAGTTAGTTTTCACCTGAGTTGTTAGCAAACTAGTTGACCTTCCAGACCAATTGAAAAAATGGGTAACAGCTGATCAATGGTGGGTATCTTTCTGCCTGTGGACTTTGTATGAGTATTTTTTGCATATATATAGCTGGAACAGTAAAGGCACTGTATCTGTGGGAGTGCTGTGCAGCCAGTCAGCAACAAAATTCCTGGTAGAAATGTATGTCCTGCTGACCAGGGTCAACTGGACAAAAAATAACTGAAGCTTTCTTGTCTCCTGTTTACAGGTGCCTGTGTAGTAAGTACAGTGCTATGGGAATACGGTTAGAGAAGCAGCATTGATGTTAGAAAAGAACTGCTACCTAGATCATCTCTTTCAGAGGCTCACTCTCAGCTTTTAAGCAGAGTAGAAGGCAGTGGGGACAATGTTAAAATGAGAGAGGCAAATTCCACTGAAATTACACATTCTGTACAGTTAATACTGTTACAGTGTGAAGTCTAAGAAAATGGAGATGCAGTTTGTATTTTGGGTTGGGTTTTTCTTGCTTTCTACTATTAAAAGGCTGGATGGTATCTGTATGGTGATCTCCTGCAAAATGCAATCCGTAGAAGTTTCACGATTTTTATTGGTTTTCTCTCTTCCCTTCTGCTCTCCTCCCCTAGGTCACACCCATGGCCTATCTATTTTGGCACACGTGTAACTTCTCCATTCTCAGGGTCCCTACAATATATTCTCTCATTTCTTTCATGCAATAGATGCTTATTTGTTTGGGTTTTTTCCTCTATCTGCAAATGGTGCTTTTTTAAAATCTCACTTTCATTTTTGTTTTTTTAAGTTACATTTCTGCTTTTTTTTTTAAGCTGTGTCACACTGTACTGTCTGTGTGTGTCTTTATCCACATCTTCCTTCTACTTGAGTCTCTCCTGTTGTGCTTGCAATACTCCTGCAAATAGGAGGTGCAAAAGCCAAGTATTTCCTTGGGTACGGAGTGAGTCACTGGAAGATGCGCAGGCTGTAGCCTGGCTGTTGAGAGCTGCGTGCATGTAGCATTGCCACTACGTGATCGTTCTCCCTGTGACTCATCTGGTGGCTGAGCTGTGTGAGACGGAGAGGGCAGATGCTGAACTGATCTGCTAGCAGAAGGACTCGCATACTCAATGCTGTAGGGGATCTTTAGCTCCGTGGTGGGAAGGAGCTCTGGGATACCGACAGGGGAAATCTTCACTTTTCTGGGAGCACGGTTCTTTTCTACTTTGAAGCTGTTACTAAAGCTGGAGGAATATGGTAGTAAAAATAGTTATTCTCTGGAATAAACTTCTTGCCTGTTTGAACTCAGTTTCCTACATTGTGCATGCAGCAAATGTCAGGCTTAAAACCCTCCCTGTGTATCCCTTCCTTCACTGCTTAAAAATTGAGGCTGGGTGCTTCTTGTATTACAGAAATTGGAGTTGGCTGGAGGTATAACTAGGTGCAATTTAATGGATTGCGATATACAAGATGTCCAGCTTCTCTCTTTATCCCTTCAAATCTAAAGACGCTGACTTGCCTATCTAGTGTAACAAAACAGACCATGCAAAGAGTTGTTGTTGCCCTCTATGAATGTGATGGGGTAAACAATAGGGAGGAAAAAGAAATACTTGTATCAAAGAACAATGTTGTTGTAGCAGCAGATGGGTATAATGTGACCACGGGTGAACTGTAAAGGAAAACAAGTGGAGAATGACAATAGCTTTGCCTCTGTTAGGCAGAAGAGCCTATGGCAGCTGCCAGCTCCTCATGTATAACTGTTCTTGCAATAAACACTGCCTATGGATCCACAAACGCCTGGAACAAACTCAGGAGTGTGTGTTATGCTTCTACTAATTCCTTGTAGATCTTTGAGCAAGTCCTATGGTTATGTGTACAAATACTTCTACTGGTTTTCTCCAGAACTTGTACATTTTTTTTCATATGTGTACTAATATTTGTTAACTGAGCTGTACCAAAGTAAACTCCTGAGCAGAGGTAGACAAATATTTTCAAATGAAAGGTTTTTCTTTCTTTGTTCAGATAAGATCTCTTGTTAAAATGCAAGCTGAATGGGAAGGTCTTCTCCAACTGGATGAAGAAAGGTGTTATTTCTGTATGTGCATGTGAGAGAGAGTGAGCCAGCAACTCCTAGCTGTGGGGGAACTCAGTTCTCACACGGGTTGTTGAAATTGCTGATGATATCCAACTGCTGCAAGATCTTCTCTGCTTCTCTGTGTCAGTTCCTGGGGTACTGATGAGTCTGTGGTAGGCAAAGGCTGGTGCTTTCAATTTGTAAACTCTTAACGTCAACCTGAAAATGAAACAATTTATTTTTGCAATGTTACATCTCTGTGGAGTTAAAAACTTTTCCCACACAATTATTTAAGTTCTACTGCTTTTAAACAAATCTTTAGGAATGTAGTCCTAAAAAGCAGTCATTTCTGGTAATGCAGATGCCTTTCATATAATATGGATTATCTGAGAGATAGTAGGGTTGTTCCGTTCTCATCCTCAAATGAAAAAGTCACTACATCAAGCTACTCAAAAGGAGAGGTCATTACTGTGGAAATGAGAGATAACCTGAGTGGAGATGCCAGGGTATAGAACTCTCTAGGTCAAGCTCAGTAGTTAATTCTAGTACTGAAATGCCTTCCATTATGTCTGGAGAGTGCTCTGTTATCCATCAATGAAGATTATATGAACATTTATTCCTTGCAAGATTATGCAATGTATGCATTAATGATATTATGTACCATTGACTTTAAGGAAGTCAAGGAGGAAAATCTTAACATCTGTTCCAAACTCGAGAGGAACCTTTTCTCAGCATTGTAGCAATTTGTCATCTTCGCTCCATCTGTTGTGCCCATATGCCAAGTAAAGAAATACTGTGTTTGGAAGAAGTTAAACTTCATTTTCCAGTAAAAATATTTGGATTCTGCAGAACTTAATATATACATAACAAAATGTTCCTCCACCTAAATGCTTAAAACAAATGTTTAAACAAATTGTCATCTGTTAAAGTGCCCTGAGAGCCCTGGGCACTGGGTGTTGACAAATGGAAATTCATTTTTATAGCAAGTATACTAATGGGAATTTTTTTATGGTTATGGGAGGTGTTCCAGCATATCCCTGATGGTCAGCAATCTTGTTTGCAATGCTGGACCATTAAAAGAAAGACACATGCTTGTGCACTCTGACGTTGTTTTCAGACAAGCTCATCTGCTCGTTTTCCTTGTACGTATAGCAAGGGGTGATTTTCTCCACTTGCCCACTGCTCCAGTTCTTCGGGGTCTTCCTGGAGTCACTTAAGACTGTGGGAGAAATTCTAAGTTAAATGAAGGATTTCTCTACTTTCACATCTGCATTACAAGGGGGGTCAGTTGATCTCTCTTCTCTGTCAGTCTTAACTTCTATTTTGCAATTCTTGTGCATGTGGAGTGCACCAGCCTGGCCTCCAGGAGGTCTTTCACGTCCATTTAGATTCAGAAAGCCATAAAGCCCATGACCCACCTGAGGCTTAATTCACTTGCCTGGATACAGTGTCTCTGTATATGTGGTATATGGTTAGCTCGCAGATACCTGAATCTTGGCCAGCGTGCAGCTTGTCAGAGAGGCTGGAACGAGGTCTTCTGTCACTGAGCTGTCAGATATGCAAGCCCTCAGAAATTGCTTCCTTTCCTTATTTTCATTACTGTTCATCCATCGGATTACTGAATTGGTGAACCACATGTGTACATGCACGTAGATGAGTAAACTCCTTGGGGCTATTAGACCTGGAAGCACTTGTTGGCTTCAAACTAGGCATGTGTAAGCACTTTACTTACTTGTGGTCTTCTAAATAGTGGAATAGATATTGCCAAGAGCTGTACATAGGAAGCAGTGTTTAATAACAGTTTTGTCAAACACCCAAACTTCTGTGATGGGATAAAATTACCAGGTGGTCTTCACTAACAGATTATATTCTATCCATGTATAGGCCTTTCTTTATGTGAAAGTGTTTAATTATAAATATAGATGAGACATCACATTTTGCATTTAAATATATTTTTATTTCAAAATGTCAATTTAGACAGCACAGCTGAGTCCCAGGTCCTTTTCTAAAGACAAAAGAACCCCTCAAACAAAAAACAAACAAACAAACCTAAACCCTTGAACTTCTGTTCAATACAGAGATTACTGAGATCAGTAACGGAAAAGTAAATAATTCTGGAACTGAAAAAAACATTTCCAAATGTTTCCAGCTTTTACAGATATAATAACTGTGATCTAGAACATGAGGAGCTGATCTCATATACTCATCTGTTAACTGTTAATGTAAACTTTTACTGTTGTTTCTTTCCTTTTTTTTTTTTTCAAATTTTGCTTTGAAACAGCAGCTAAGACAAAGTTATTCAAACTTTTCTGAAGAAAGAGCAGTCACTGTCTTATTCCTAGTGAACCAAATCATATGGTGCTCAGTAACAGCATTTCAGTGGTGAAGAAAACAGCTACAAATCGCTCAGACATCAGTGGGCTCCAGACAAGGTTTATGAAACAAGTATTGAAATTAAAGAATAAAAAAGAGAAAATTAATGTTAGGAATGATTCTACCTTTAACCACCTTTTAATTCTTACCATATTTAGGTACTAATTTTTACAACTAAGAATCAGAAATGTTAGAAACAGCAGGGTGGAAATACGTTGTCTGCCTGGAAGCACTGGTTTGGGGGTTTTGTGAAGAATTTTGTCCAGAAATTACTGACATCTGCCTTTGACAAGTTACTTGAAACTAAAGGACTGAATTTGCTTTACTACAACACTTCTAAAACAGAGGAAAACATCCCAATGCAGCTATTAGTACAATATTTTAATGCCATCTTTTTTACTTTCTCACTCTGCCTTAGGCTTAATGTTACAGGCCAATAGTCATAGCAAAAAAATGGGATGGATAAGCAAAAGTGTCATTAGTGATTTAGATCTCTGAAGGAGCTGCAAAGTTGTTTGATGACATTCCTAGATAAAGCTAGGAACAGCTTTCTAGTGAGCAATTTTCCATGCAATAGAGAGGCGAGTTCTTTCCCCTCTCCCAGTAGTGGTCATGACCTAGCTGATTGTGGGAGAAATTCCTTTATGATCTAAAGCATGATACTCTGTTTAAAAACATGTTCAGACAAAATATAATTTGAGAGACTTTGGTGCCATGAGGAGCACTTGTACACATTGCCTGCAAATGCTATTTGATGAGGTGGACCTCATCTCTGCCACCTTGTTACTAAATTCAGGGTAGCAAATTAATAGCTCAGCTTCAACCCTGTTAAAACTTCACCAGTTTGTGAATATTCAGTGAATTATTTAGTTTGCCATAAAATTAACTTCTCAAACTGTTTAAGGTGATTGATGTTCAGTCCTGCACAGAAGTCAAAGACAGCATTTGTGTTTGTGCTTTATCTAAATGTTCCTTTCATTCAGAAGAGAAAACAGATGCAGCTCGTTGATTTAAAGTGTAAACATTTCTGAGCAGTTTGGCATGTTCATGCAGCTCTAAAGAGCATATATTCAGTGCTAATGTGCATGATACACTTCTCTTTATAGTATCTTTCTAATTTGAAAGCTCATTTAACGCAAGATGGCATCCAAATTCAATGTACATGGGGTCATGCTATCTGAAAGACAGTAGCTTGCCATTCCACGTCTACTCATATTTTGTGTCCATTAAATAAAATTTTAATTAGGGAGAAACAATAGGTTGTTTATGACAGTGTATTTTTTGGTATTAAAAGATAACCTAGAATTTGGAGAGGAAAAGCATATGCTAAACCTATTCAGAAAAGGCAGAGCTTCACATGTTCCCAGAGTTACAGCTGAAGGAATACGGTAGATGTAGTTCCCCCATTCCTCATTAGAACAAGTGTCTGTCCAGTAAGGAAAGGGTGGATTCCAGGTCTGAAGAGATACTTGCCTTTCTAGATGAAACTATTATGCTGGTTTTCTAAATGATTTTTCTTCAAATTAGGGGAGGGTATAAATCTACAGCCAAGTATTTCCTAATTCTTTGGAAAAATAATTAATCTTTACATGCTATATGCAAATGTATATGCCTCAGTCCCAAATTAAAGAATCAGATGCCATAACTAAAAGAAAGCAGGGGTTGGCTTTAATTTGGAAGAGAGATTTCTTCCAGAGTGACTGAAGAGGGCTTGAAATTCCCTGAGAAATAAGCCAGGTGCTGAGTTTCTCCACTTTGCTGGTGTCAGAGGGCTCCTGGCACATCTGCCACTATCGCCCTGCATCCTGGAGCCTGCCGAGTCCTTTGGACTGAGCCTGCTACCTTCATACCCCCGCCCACACAACCAGAATTTGAACTGACAGCGCATGTAGTCAAGGGGGGGAGTTTCTGTCCCCTTCCTGGGGCAGAGCAGGGAGCTCTGAGAGCATGGTGTCCCCCCAGGTGCACCTGAGATATTTGGAGGTAGCTGGGTCAGGCACAGACCGTGTTGTGGGGCCAGCAAGGCTGTTTTGTGCCCACAACTGGACAGCAAAGATAGGGCTTGAATTCAGGCACCAGATCAACTTCACATCTGCTTTTAAGAAGCAGTATCGCTGCTGTCTAAATGCTTGGGTAACTTCAAAGGAGAAGGTGCGGCTGAGCTGCTCTCTGCACCAAGCAGTGGCTGGCTGGGGAAGGGGGATTCCAGGATTGCGGGTTTCGACTGAAGCATTCAATTGTTGTTTTGCGGGTTTGGCAGTGCTGGGTCTGGGCCCAGATGAGCTAAATGACTCCACACATAAAAGACTAAAACCTCCACCCCAAGGTTTATAATTGTCCTCCTATAAAATCCCTCTGGACTACAATTCTGTCCTAAAGGACTATTAAGTTGTTATGTTTCCTTTGGTTCACAACCTGGTATATTCTTTTATTCCTGAAAATACAAACAAAGCTTTTGGAGAAAAAATATACAAAATAAACGGGGAAAAAAATAACAAGGCAGATAGACCCATTACAATCAAATAAAATGCATATATTTATTAAAAAATCCAATCAGAAGGCCCAAGGACTTATTCTCTGCTTCAGCCAAAACTTTTGTTGAATAACATAGCACAAAATCTAGCTGAGAAATGACATAGTTAAATAGTTTAAAATTTAATTATGAGACAGAATCTACATGAAAATAGTAACTGTTTTAGTAGTGGGGGGTGTGCTATTTTGTTCTCTTTTTTTTTTTTTTGTGGCAAAATGAGAGAGGTATGACTCTGAAATGCACCATTTCTGTGATGGAAACTGCGAAGAGTGTTTTTTTTGTGTCCAATTTCTCTCCAGCTGTTTCATTCCCTTGTTCAGCTTCCAAATTTTCTTCAGACTGGGTATGGATTCCTCACTGAACTTACTTTTTCTAAGATCTGAGTTAAACTGCTCAACTTTTCCATACTCTTTGTGATTTTGTGGATCACTATCACATCCTTCCTCAAATATCTTTTTCAGGTCCTAATCTACTTAATGGTCTTTTGTACAGGAGTCTTCCCATATCATCCTCATTGCCTCCTTCCCTGAGCTTTTCCTAGTTGTATGAGATCCTGAAAGGTATGATGTCATAGCATGATGGAATGTTTTATGTTTTCTGTTTTATGTTTACTGTTTTCTGATGCATTTTCTTCTTTCATTTTAATAATTCCTAATCATATTTGGGTTTTGGCTATGGCTGAGCTTTGAGTTAATATTTTCACAAATACATTCAAAGTAACTTTGAGGTCTTTGAGGAGTAAGAAGAAAGTCAGACACACCTTTCTATATCTGTGCTTAGGAATTTTTCCCCCCACATGCATATTTTTTGCTTACTGGATAATGTGTTTCATCTTCAGGCAATTTATTGCCTGGTAACTCATACTAGTGAGATCTTTTTATTGCTCTATTCAGCCAGGTTTAGATATCTGTGTCATCTGTGAACTTGGCAACATCTGTGAGCTCATTATTTATTCCATTTACCACATAACTCCTAAAAACATGGAGCAGCAAGAAAGACCTGAGAGCAGATTCTTCCCACCTCAGTGTCTTTATTTATTTCTGCCTAGCTTTCTGTCTTTTAACAAATTACTAATCTCCTAGAAGACTTTTTCTCTTAGTGCATGCTAGTTTCTTTTCTTCAGCTTAGCAAGGGATTTGGCTGGGAAGCTTTGAAAAATCATGCATCCTACATTCCAATGATCATCCTTCTCTGCACACTTTAATTCATGTTTTTTGGTTGTCTTCCTGTGGTTTTGCATTTACAGTTTTATTTTTTCCCCCTCTGGTTAGATATTGATTTAGTTATTTAAATTGGTTTTTTACTTTACATATTTTTATTTTCTCCTTTTCTGCTATTTACACTTATATTTTTTCATTCCTTTGCTAAGATCCTAACTTGCTGTTTAAAAAGTCTCCATTATGCCTGCAAACATTTTTAGCCATTTGTTTTATTTAATGAGTGCTCCTGTTTAATTGTTCTCCCCAATAAAGTTAAAGTAGAAGCAGATCTGGGCGAAGAGGAGAGGGATTTTTCTATTCTGCAAGAATGCTGAATATACACTGTTCTTGTTATGTTTTTCTGTAGCTGCATTTTGGATATTGTCTGATGAATTACTCAGGAAACTCCATAGCTACTTTTTAGGGATTTTCTGCCTAGATTTTGGCAGTTATGTAGTCATATTTTGTTCTGCTTGGAATTTCATACTTTTTCTATTTCCTCCCAAAAACATGCATTAAGTTATATAAACTTGTTGAAAGCATGAAAACAGTAAACAAGTTTTTCTCCATGGAGTACTTTGAGACTTCTATGTTACACAGCCCATAAGTACTATAAAGTATTAACGTTATCAGCCAACTCAAATGCGTTGTGAGTGTCTCAGAGAACATCTTTAAAAAATAAACCTTTCATATTTCTTCTGTATTTTGATGTGCAGCATAAGATATCTTAAATGATGTATTTAAGGCATGTCAATTTTATGTCTAAATGTAAGAAGTTTCTCTGTGCTTTGAAGATATGCCTAACAATATTCTGATGCAGAGGAAAAATGGAAATATAATAAGATACAAGAGCAATAAAGTACTCTTTGATAACTGGAAAATTGAAGAAATCCCACTGAAAGCAGGAATAGGCATGTTCTATAGAGCATATGCTCTAAAAAGGGGCATAAGTGTGAGGCGTAAAGTGTGCAGGTGTAAAATCAGCAAGGTGAAGATTCAAATAGACTTGAATTTATTAAGAGACAAAAAAGAAAACAGGTTAATAGAAGTTTGATTAAAACAAAGTGCTTTATTACAATTCTTATCATTAATGTTAATAAGAATATGGGCCACACAAGGAGAAATGTCAGTTAGTAAATATTTGGATAAATATAGCATGATATGAGACTACAGAGTTTACTTAGGGAACAGGGTGAAGCAATTTCTGAATCATTGTGCTCTTCTCAGGGAATTCATGGAGAGTTAGGGAATCCCTGAGAACGGGCCAGGTCCTGCACTTGGGTCACAACAACCCCATGCAATGCTGCAGGCTTGGGGAAGAGT
>NW_009259686.1:2766238-2809115 GCF_000687185.1 Egretta garzetta | reverse complement strand
GCCAGCAGGAATAGGGAAGTGATCGTCCCCCTGAACTTGGCACTGGTGAGGCTGCAACTTGAATACTGTGTTCAGTTTTGGGCCCCTCACTACAAGAAAGACGTGGAGGTGCTGAGGTGTGTCCAGAGAAGGGAAACAAATCTGGCTGAAGTGTTTAGAGCACAAGTCTTATTCAGAGGGACTGAGGGAACTGGGATTGTTTAGCCTGGAGAAAAGGAGTCTGAGAGGAGACCTTACCGACCTCTACAACTGCCTGAAAGGAGGCTGTAGTGAGGTGGGGGTCGGTCTCTTCTGCCAAGTAACAAGGAATAGGCAACAGCCTCAAGTTGTACCAAGGGAGGTTTTGATTGGATACTAGGAAAACTTTCTTCACCAAAAGGGTTGTCAGGCATTGGAATGGGCTGACCAGGGCAGTGGTCGAGTCCCCATCCCTTGGAGATATTTAAAAGATGGGTAGATGTGGTCCTTAGGGACATGGTTTAGTGGTGGAATGGCAGGGTTAGATTAACGGTTGGACTTGATGATCTTAACAAGTCTTTTCCAACCTAAATGATTCTATGATTCTATGAACTACAGTAAAAAAAAAAATTTTTGCTGGTAGCTGGCTCTCAAGGTAGCATATCAGTGAGGTGAAACCAGCTTCCCCTGGGGCTAGCGCCCTTCTAAATTTTCATGTGTGACCTGTATGTGGCACTGGAAGACAGCCAGCTGGCAGAATTAGAGAAAACATGACTGCAATTGAAAATGACATTGCTAAATTGCAGGAATAGTCTGAAATCAGTATAGTGAATGATGACTCGGTGACTTCACGGTCACCTTAACAAAAATTGCTTTCTAGGTTCTCATCCTTCACTCCTGCCTGTTTTACAAATCCGGTATAAGAAAACAGTCATTCTCTTTTGTGTCCAAGAATTGCTCATTACTTGCTGATAGTTTCTCCTCTCTGTGAAGTTCACGTGACCATATGTAGACATAAACATTGCAGACATTTGTATCTGAACTTGTAATCCATAGTCAGGAGAGAGAAATAGGCTGTGATTTTTCTCATCTTAAAGTAAATGTCCAAATTAGACTAGAATAAATCCTTCTAAAAGTGCTTGATTCAGCCTACCTGAATGCTAAGGATTGTTATGTTGGAAGTAGCATCTATGTTGGAGGTATATTGAAAATAGGCAACATGAATCCTTGTCTCTGGCTGAATCTGTGTTAGAAAGTGAAGCACTGCCGGTGAATGTTTTTGTGTCGGTGAACTGTTGGAAAACTCCTTGGCATGATGACTGATGTTCTCCCAAATAATTTCCAAGTACAGTTCAGGAGTGAAAACACTCCAGAGACCTTTCTTACTAAGCTTGTATGCATGCTGACACCATGGTTTAGACGTTAAGAGAGTTCATCAGACTAGACATGGCCAACTCCATACCAGATGACCTCACTGCCTGAGAAAGTCACTAACTCATTTGCCTGGGAAATTTAATAGATTATTAATTTACTAGTATAGTGCTATACTAGTATTGCCCTTTCTACTTCAGAGCTCCCATTAGTACCAGCTCTTGTGCTTTCGATATTTACACAAGTTGCCCACAAAAAGGCTTTTGTCCACTTGTTACTCTTTTGGGTATCTACAGATAACCACTGTTGTCCTCACCAGGAACGTGGTCGCTATTTTCCTCTATCCTAAATCCTGCATGAATATATATAGCCATGATTTCCAGCTAACACCTAAATCATCTTCCTACTGTATTTTAGTTCAGAACAAGTGAAATCTTTGTGAAAGCTATGTCCAATAAATCTCTGTTATTCTAATTGGTTCATAATTTTGATGGTATGAAGGCTTCCAGACTTTGCTACCATTCTTTGCTTTATCATCAGTGCATATGTGGGTTTGTAATGTGGTGGAGCAGTCAGTGATTCAGATGAGCCCTGGCAGCTTTTCTGCAGTGGATTTGGGGCCCTTTTCAGTGGCACTTTCTGATAAGTCAGCGGATCCATTCTTCCAGCTTCCTCAGCACTGAGTCCCATAAGCACTGCTCTTTGAAATGTATAAGCACCGCTACAAAGAAGAAGCAGAGTCCTTAAGGCATTTTGTTTTCTAAATCAGTAGGGTAGATTCCTTGCTGGTCAGCAAGATAGCAACCAGTTATTGGCCTTGGCTGCTGGGGCTAAGCAAGCATTTCCTGCCCAAGGAGCAGCCGCATTCCTTCTCTCCTGGCGGAGTCACTTCAGATTCCCCAGATAACCTAGAGCCTTCACACTTCCAGATCTTCTCCTGCCTCATGCAAATATATATATATTTCTCACATTTCAGTCTGCCCACTTCCTTCTCAAGCTTTCCTGCTGTTCTTGAGAGGGTCTACTAGCAGCATCTCTTGTAATGGACTTCTTTATTTTCTTTTCCTCCCTACTCTCAGTGGATGTAAGACCCTGTTTTTAAAAACTCCCAATCAGTATGTGCTTAAATTCATTTGAATCCCTGTTGGCACACAGCCTTCACAGAAGCAATGGAAGACCTGCCAAGGAGATGCCTGTAATGAAACCTTGAGGCTGCATCATTTTTGTCCTTGCATAATGCTGTGATCTTCATTTTCCTGTTCTGTAACTCTGACAGGAAACTCCTCTGCAGCTACCTCTTCACTTTCCTTTTTTTTCATGGTTGTCTTTAGGTGGTTACAGAGAGGGAAATGCTCATTGGAGCCTAGAGTGTGTTCCTATAAGATAGTGATTATGGAAATGCATACAAATAAGTGGTTATTATAAGTGGATCTCTCTTTTGGGAGTTTTAGTGAATGTTAGTAGCCAGGATCTCTTTGCAAGACAGAAACATAGAGTAATTTAGATTAGAAAGGCCCTCTGGAAGTCATCTGGTCTCTCTGCTCAAAGAAGGGCCAACTTTGAAGTTAAATCCAACTTTGAAGTTAGATCAAGCCGCTAATCCATAAGATCAGCAGTTTTATTAGGGCACTTTAGTTATGGATAGTGCTTCCTATTTCATGTGATGGCAGAAGCTATAATAATAGCTTCTATTAACCTCCTGTACCCAAAAAGTATGTTTTTATAGATGTTTTATAGATTCCTGTCATCTGATGAAGAGGCTACAGTACTGGATATCTTAAAGGCATGATGTAAAGGGGACCAGAAACCAAAGCAGAAAAGATGCCCAGGAACAACAGACAAGGGTAGGAACAGAAAAGCTGAGTTAGTGTTGTAAAACCACTCATCACCAGTGCACCAACCGAGGCAGAAGTAACGGAGATAACAGACTGGGAAAGCTTGCCTTTATTGACCTTTTGCATTGTAGGAGGATACAGTTCCTTCACACAAATCTAATTTTCTAGCTGTGGTATTCTTGAGGAGGGGAGATACAGGAAAATAGGAAGGGCTAGACTGAGCCTAGCCCTGGGCAAGTAATAAATAAACAAACTAGAAGGGCTCCATATACACCACACATTCCTGTACAAAATGTGCATCAAAACAGCCTTGGGGTACGTGATCTGCTACAAACATCTGTATTTTGTGAGCTTGTACAAACTTTTTTGGAGCATGCTCATGTTTGATGCTGGTTGAACCAGTTATGCTTTTGGTTGCATTGAATTCTGTACAGTTATTTCCCTTCTATTTTAGCTTTGCTGTTGTCAGATCAGGACATCAAATGACAAGACAGTGGGTACTCAAATCTACTTCTGAAACTCATAGCTACTGTTCTCCAAAGCAATAGCTAGTATCCTAACAGTAAACCTGTTTGCTGATGACATGAGAGCAAAAAGCTTTGGTTTTATTTTGATATCTGTAATTATTAAGTGAAGTGAATCCTACCTAATTTGCAAGAATTTACATCATAGTGTAGTTCCATCATAGAATATTACAAATTAACCTTGAAGGAACAAGACAATGTCATAAGTCTATCGAAAACAACAGGTGATGTCAGCACACCATTACAGTCATCCAAGTCCTCAAAACCTAAGGAAATAACCTTACTCATCAGAATTGGTTATTAGCTATTACACTGACAATGATTTTATTGTCATTGTCGTGGTTTAACCCGTCAGGCAGCTGAACACCACCCAGCTGCTCGCTCACTCCCCTGCCCCCTCAGTGGGATGGGGGAGAGAACTGGGGAAAAAAAAAAAAGTAAAATCCATGGGTTGAGATAAACACAATTTAATAAAGCAGCAGAGAAAAGGAATAACAATAATAATAATGATAATAATAGACTATGCGGAATATACAGAACAAGTGATGCACAATGCCATTGCTCACCACCCACTGACCGATGCCCAGTCCGTCCCAAGCAGCAATTGCTGTCCCCCAGCCATCTCCCCCGAGCATGACGTCATACGGTGTGGAATAGCCCTTTGGCCACTTGGGGTCAGCTGTCCTGGCTGTGGCCCTCCCAGCTTCTTGTGTACCTGGCAGAGTAGGGGAAGCTGAAAAGTCCTTGACTGGTGTAAGCCCTGCTCAGCAACAACTAAACCATCAGTGTGTAACCAACATTCTTCTAGTACTAAATCCAAAACACAGCACTATGCCAGCAACTAAGAAGAAAATTAACTCTATCCCAGCCAAAACCAGGACAGTAATGTATTTTAATCTTTGTTACTTTTCATCTTTTTTTTTTCCTTTAATTGTTCAAATATGTTGAAGGCAAAACAAAGTAGAAAGTTACTTAACATATGTTCTTCCAAGCACTTAAAATTGCCAGGAACCATCTAATTTCTAGCCAAATTATTCACACAGTTTGCTGAGCTGGAAAAAAGTACATGTAGCTGACACAAAATGAAGCAGCTCCTGTGTGCAGCTGATCTTTGGGGATTCTTACTTGAAAACTCCGAACTAATAGAACTACCACATGTGTTGGCTACCAAGATGCATCTTGTTACTTGTTGCTGTGGTCATTGCCTATGGAAACTTACTTTTCTGCCTAATGTTAAAACATAGCACTTCTTTCTGTAAACATGGTCAGGAGAACTGGAAATTCCCTTACTAAGACACATAATTATAGCCTAGGGCTGTATTTTAGTGTGATGTGCTCTAAGTTCATATACACTGTCTTTTTTAAACATGTAATTATAAATATACCACTTTGCAGTTGAAACGCTCCCCGCAATAATGGCAATATGCAGCAAAGTCTGGGTTTTTTGATTTTTTGGCACTTTCCAACATACATTAGTATTTCATAAATGTCATCAGGACCTTTGAGGAACACTTGCTTTGAAATAAAATTATTTGGATGATGGAATTCATAATGATATAGATAACTTTTCAAATCCTTACTACTAGAGAGAAAAATACATACAATACTTTTGGAATCTGATTATGTGGAATTAGGCAGAGAAATACATAGCTCATTCAAAATGTGCTGCTTTCAAGGAGCGTAAAAGGAACATAGCTTTTTCCTCTTGAATTCTTAAGCAACAGGAAAACTGTAACCAAAAGGAAAACTGGAACTCTTCACTCTTCTAGTCATGGTGCTCCAGGGAGCATCTGATTGTTACTGTGCACCTTGTGTTGCCTTTTATCCAATTTGATTTACTTTTAAGATTCTACCAAGTCAAAATGGCCATCACTCAGTATTTACTTTTCATTCATATAAACAAAACCAGAAAAGAACGTAAGTAATGCCATATTGAACCAGATCATCTGCCCATCATGCCTGTTGTTTTGTGCCTTACAATGACCAGTAATAGATAATTAATACAAATTTGATAGAAAGAGAGTGTGCTTAACCCGCTCCGTTCCCTGGAATGAGTTCTTCGTTTACAACAATCAGTGGTTGTAAGCATTTCCTGAACTGTGGGTCTCATCTGGACTATCATGCTGTGTAGCCTCTGACAGATATATTCTCCATGAGAATTGTTTAATGCCTTTTGGAACTTTTTGGACTTTTGACCTCCACAACATCCTGTGATAATGAGTTCCACAATTAATTTTGCATAAGATTTAACTATGTGTGAAAAATTACTTCCTTTGTTTGTTTTAAACTTTCTGCCTGGTAAATAAATGGGGTACTCCCTGATTATTTTTCTAAGAAAAAAAAAGTGAGAAGTGCTTTTCTATTCAATTTCTCCAGATTTCATGTTTTTACAGACCTCTAACACATCTCCCTTTTGTTATCTCCATCCAAACTGGAAAGATTATGTCATCTCTTCTTGCCTTAAAATGACTTCATATCTTTGTTCAAAGATGTGCAAGGATATGCAATGATGGAAGGGTGAACATGGTGATGCTCTTTCTTATAACTCACAGTAAAATGACTGTGACCCCATTCCTTTTCCGAATTAGTGGGACTTCTAGCCAGCCGGGACTTCTGGCCAGCCAGTCCTTCTGACTAGTGGACTATTTTAAAGTGAGTCTCTGCTTATATGTATACTTTTCTCAACTTATCCCTAACCAGGCACTTTCCATGACCAGTGTATGACTCTAACTTCAGAGATTCTGGTTAAATTTCCACTCTGGAATCGCTTTGTCACCTTTACTTTCCTCTCCTCAGTCTAACATTGGTGTACTTCTCTGTGATTTTTTTTCTAATCTAAGAATTAAAAAGTGCCATTTAATTGCTAGCTATTCTGGACATCGTCTGACCCAGTCACTAGTAAAGCTACACTATGTCTTTGTGACCTCCTTAGGGATTAATAGGTTAGTAATGCAAATACCTGATTAACACAACTCACACTGACAGAAAATGAGATTTCTACGTCCAGCCACTTTATGTCACCCAGCAAAGACACCAGAGTCACCCGATTTGTGGCAGGCAGCTGCTTTGGGCGTTGCTGTCAGTCCCAGGCATGTGCAGAAGGCGTTGTGGGAACCGATGGAACCAGAACTTCTAATAAAAGTGCTGTGCACAGAGAAGTAACTCAAATCCCAGATGTGCTGTTTTTTCTTCTATTTCCAAACATGGCGCTTTCATTCGTAACCGAAATAATCATAACTGCAACAAACCCTATTTTTATCATACGAATGCTTTTACCCTGTTATGATGAAACATTACATTTTATGATAACATTCAGTGATCCTTTTCCACAGTTACAATCTGTGGAAGAAAACAAGCATATGGGGGGGCAGTCACTGTCTTGGTGACATTAAAATGCACTGACACCTTGTCAGTGTGAACATCTCTGGGCTTTGGCTTTTGTTATATTTCGGGCCAGGTTCCCCAGGTTTTGCCAATCTTTTGGTGATTCTTGGTCACGTTCCATCAAATTGGGGCCAAGTTTTAAGTACTTTGGAAACTGGACTTTGTTCAAACCTTAGAATAATTTATAGTTTGGGACAATATTTTTATAAAACTTACTATGATTCAGCCAGAATTTGGTGGATTTGTATGAGTTTTATTTCTAGTTTTATATCCTATTTGAATGGATCTATGTAACTGGAATATGAAGCCGATGAATACATATGCTTATGGGAAAAAAAACCAACCAAAAACAATGCTTAGCTTAACTAAAAGTACTAGCTGGTTTTGCCTATTTCCATGAAGCAAAGAGTGAGATGACTAATTTTCTTCCATTTTACTTTATAAAATTAATAAGGTTCAGGGATCCATTGCGATGTAATAGTTTTCTGGCAAAGTGAGATGATGTTCTATAGGATCACACTGTGATCTTAAATTGTTCTGTGCCTATAGGGGCAAAAATATGTATTGTACACCTACCCTGTCAATATGAATCTCTCCCTGACCCTCCTACATTATCTAGAAATAATGTAGCACACATGCTAGAAAACATCTGAGATCTATTTTGGAGTGGAACATGTAGTCCTCTCACACACAACATTTGGAATGGTTTAGCTCTTGTATGAGAAAATGTTTCTGACTCAGAGAGGTCACACAGACCACCAAAAGGCCTGGACAATTTGACCAAAGGCCTATGGTTGAGGGAGGGTGAGCAAGTCCACAATCTTGTCACCTATGGGTGTGTTGCTGGGTGACTTCTCACTGGAGCTTTTCAGCTCAGTCTGCGAACAGTTCCTGAAGTAAAAAGTAGACCCCAGAAGTCTAAAAAGTAGTCTGTGTAAAAGTCAGTGATGTGCCTAGTGTAAACGAGATGGAGAAGCTTGGATGTGAGCAGGCACAAGGACCTGTGGAGCCAGAGCCATTATAGACTAGAGGGTGCTACTAGTGTAGATGGAAGACACCAACTGGTCCAAAGGACACATAAAGGATCATGAAGGGGAGTGCAAATGTAAATGATAATTTAATTCTTGTCCGCCACGTTAAGTCAGTTTGCAAGATCAGGCCTCTTGGCTTAGCACAGTTTAATTCAGAAACAGACTTAAGACAATGGAAATTTCTCAGGCCTTTTTTTTAACACAAACTTTATCTCTCAGTTTGCATTGTAAATTGCCTGCAAAACTTTGTTTTCTCAGATATATATCCAATATTCACTTAGTAATTTTGCAAACCCAATGTTGATCAATGGCTTTTGCAAGGATGATTACAGTCTGTGATACTAACACATCAGTTATACCAACTATCAGTTGTAACTATCATATGTCAGTGATACTAGCTGCTTCATTTTAAACTGAGAGGATGACAGGTCTGTTTCTTTGAAAATGCCTTACATAATTGGATTTTGAGGCTTTGGGATTGTCATTAATAAGTGCTTTCAATCAGTATTCTGGAATATTTATTTAAAATCAATCTTTGGAATGCAAACTGAAAACAAAATCAATGTAAGCACAGTTGAAATGAACGATTACAATATTTTAAAGTAACTTTTTAAAAGCCTAAAATTCAATAGAATTTAAACTTATCAGGGCAAATTTTGAAAGAGGTGTGCAGATGCATACGGGAATGTGTATAGGCTTGAATATTTGTATGGAGTCTCATCAGGCTGAAAAATTTCATAATTTCCATTTTTCTCCATTAGTAGACATGACTTTACCTTGTTCACATATTCACACCCAAACTGTATGTTAGATGACTTTGCCTCAACTGGGCCCACAGTAATTGAAACGTTCTTGAAGATACAATTAAAATGTATTGTAATTGTTGAAGGCCTTACCTGAGCTACTGTTTTATGTGAACACAGAGGCTATTTGGGTAAAATTTAATATTTGACCAGGTAACTCCAACAAGGAGAAAAATTTTTTATTTTCTAGAACATAGTTTACAAAATCACCAATACAAATACAAAATCACCAATACAAAATTATTTTTCAGGTTCAGCACTAGTATGCTGGAAAGTACAGGTGGCTGGTACTTCAGTTTTTCTCCTGCATATGTCTCAGGAATGTTGGTATTAAATTAATGGTACTTATTATGAGATTGCCTATTTATGGTAATGTTACTTACTTAAACTTTGCTCTGACATTTGATTTTTTTGTAGTTCAGAATTTGATCATCTTAAATGCATTATTTATTCCCAAAGGAAGAATACTCCTCTGCTTCCAAGACCACGCAATGACTTCTGCATATCCCAAATGGCACTAGATGCCTATGTGAGGACAAGTGAATTGAACAGTTTGTATTAGTGAAAAGAATGAAAATGTTTCCCTTTATTTTAGAGGTGTCTTATTTGAGAAACAGAATCATGTAAAATGTGTTTATTTTTTGACTTATATATTTTATTCCCTTGTCTTTGTCTATACTCTTAACATAAGCCACTGGAAAATAATTAAACCGCTATCCTTCAAACAGTTATCAAAAGGAAGCCTTCAACTCAGAGTGTACACACAGTAGTCATAAGCCTTGTTGCCTTATTCGAAGTCAGCAGAGTCTAGCTGTTCCTGTTTCCTAATCAGAGAGCTGTTTGAGGAGAAGAGCTGTGGGAAACTGACGGGAATTTCATCTGGAGTCCTAGGCAATCTGCCCTAGCGTTACTACCTAGTCACTTCAGTTGATATATTTCATCCCCAGACATATTAAAGCAGTTGGAAAGCCTCCAGTAGACTCCAATGGGCTTACATCAGGCAATTATATGATTGCTCGAGGACTGGAAATTGATGGGCTTTTACTTTAAGTAGAAGTTCTTTTGAAATCAATGTAAAATGATAGGGGAGTATCTCAGCAGATATTCATCTTCGTGACATATGTGTGGTTTCCCCTAAGTACTGCCATCATTGAATGTTAAGGAGTGAATGGACTCAAGGTTTAAGCAAATATTTCCTTCTAACTGAGTCAGGCAGGGCTGTAAGCTTTGCAGTGTAGAAGTGCAAGGGAGCTGGTACTGGCACGAGACCGCAGCCGTCTGCCTTGTGCGCACACAGTGATGTTCACTCACTGACCCCTCCAGGCACTGGAATGGTTATTTTCCTAAAATAGTTCCAGTATTGCATTTCCACTAAAAGTTTCCTTTTCGTTGACAAATTGATTGTTTGACATAGACAATTGCAGATGTAATTTTCACTGCTTACTAAATTTTAATTATTTTTTTTCACAATCTCAGGCAAGTCTTAGCACTGTGTATTCCCGGAATGCCAGGTTAGCATCCAGACTCCTCACCTCTCTGTGTCAGAAGCCATGAATTAGTGGAGACTTCCCTGTGGCCAGCTGGGAATAGCTTACAACATGTGAATGATATGTTAGAAACCATTATCCACTCTCCATTTTCCCCAGGGTGTTCTGAGCCTTCACACTTAAACATATGAGCTGTCTTATTGAACTCAGTGAGACTACATGCAAAAGCTTTAGGATTGAGCCGTTTGTAATAAGTTTGGTCTTCAGGGCTTTCTCACTGATTTATTTCCTTTTATAACGTACTCGTAAGTTGGGCAGTATATAAAACACTTCTGATGTAATATTAAAAGATGAAATTGTGGGTTTGGACTATTCCTGGTTAGAAATTTTCATATTCAAAAATAAATATACTGAAGTCAGAGTCAATCGAAAAAGCAATCCCATAGGCATGTTTGTTTTCTGGCCAAGCATTGTAGTCTTTCTATACTTGTGGTTCGTGTTCAGGTTTTAGAGTTTCCCCACCAGGCAATAACTTCTAACAAGACAGATTTTTATTTCTATCTTTTATAGACTCCCTAGCTCTCTCAGGGATGCCACGAAGATGTTTTGCTGGATAAAAGGTTAAGTCATGAACCAGCATTGACTTTTTCAAATGGTTTTGTCTGTAGTGGTCTGCCATACATACTGTACAACACACAAAGAGTTAATATGATTTCATATCATGTGTGTTGACTATAGGGAATCAGTGTTGACATTCATGCATGCTTATTTCTATAAGGAAGTACTTCAGTTTATGCCTTTGTCTCCATTAGTTTCTTTTCCTTTTTGCCAAGAAGCATGTTTTTTTCAAATGAATCTCTAATTTTTTTTCCAACGCTATTATTTTGTTTAGCTAAATTTTGAGGCCCTCTTAATAATCTGGAAGGAAATCTTGGCAAGAAAGAAAACAGATCTTGAATTAGTTGTCTGGGTCCATTTTTACACTCCTTTAAAAAGACCGAGGAAACATTTCAAAGGAGTTCAAAGAGAGGGAGTAGAACATTTGGTGCAGATGTGACTTTATGGCATGAGACTGGAAATGAATGGTAATGCAAAATGTATATTTTGACTATCAAATGTAAACAAATTTGTTTCTTATTGTTTTTAAGGGTGGTTTTTCTCCTTGCTTTATTTCATGGCTTGTATTGATTGCATTTCAGCAGCTGAATTGGCTCTGGGTTTTGGATTATTTTGAGGGTTTTATGTGACCTTAAATCTGCATTCAGTGTGAAGTATTCATTATATACTTCACTACAGCTTTCATTCAGTTGCAATTATTTTAACAAGTTATGCACTATTTACAGATTATAAATAAAATAAAATAAAATAGCACATAGCTCTGTGAACAGAGTTTCAATGCAGTTGGATCTCCTACATATTTGTGTTTTGGGTAGATATTTAATAATATCTGAGCCGATGCTGCAGCTTTGGGGCATTAAAATTATGTCTTCTGTTGATCTGCCTATTTCTACCAACTTCCTGAGCTCTTTGCCAAAACTGATTAACTTTTGGTTACCTTGAGATCAAAAGCGTTTGGCTAGGACTGGCAGTATATCATATATGACAGATTATTTTTTTTATAAGTATCCGGACAAAAGAATAACACACCAATACTGAGCCTTGTCTTGCTGTTATATGTCCCTTCCTCTCTCCTCAGTTTTTGGCAATCAATGGCTTAGGGATTTCCTGAGCTAGAGGCAGCATCTGGACCATCATATTTTAATAGCCACTGGTGGACCCTTTCTCCATGAATTTGTCTAGTCTCTTCTTTAACTCTGTTTATGCTTTTCGCCTTAACAACATCCTGTGGCAATGTGTTCCAAAATGTAATTACGTGTTCAGTGAAAAAGTACTTCCTTTTGTTGGTTCTTAAATACTTGTTATGGGCAAAGTGCATTCTCTGCTGAGTGATAACATTGATTTCTGTACTGCGCTAGGAAGCAATCACACCCTGGACAATAGGTGTTCCCAGCAGTAGGCCGGTGTGGTTATACGTGGACATCAGTGAGAAGAGTGACAGGAGACAAGAGAAGTGTGTAGTGGCCCCAAGTTTATTTGACTTAGTTCTGTCATGAGACTATATGTAAGAAGATTATACCCTTAAATAGGAACTGTGCTGCTGGGTCATTTATTGATGATGTTTAACAAAGTGGACAAGTGTTTATTGTAGGGTCTTCCTCTTCCCTTACTTTGCAAATGAACTGAAATATAAACTCTAATTTAACATACATGGTTAGATGGAAGTTTCCATTGCTCCATGTTTAACGCTGTACAGTTAATATATTATGCACTGAACAATTGTGTTTACAACATAGAAAAGCTGTTGTCTGACCCACATGATGTACTTAATTTCTCATAGACTTCAGGGTCATTTTTTCTGGCCAAGAGCTCAAAACTAGCAGCTGCATCGCGTGATGTTGTTATCAAACTATGCCCCTGAGCATCAGGATCAATACTTCTATTACTAATGATATTTTATTTGGGAATAAAATCTTTACGAGATATGCTGGTTTAATTGGAATTGCTAATTGTGTAGAACTTAGGCTTTTTACTTATGCAGCAAAATAAGGATATAGGGAACTGTAACCCAACACAAATAAAGAAATCAGTGCCTGAAAGGTAGGAAAAATTTTGACCAGCTAGATCCTCTCATTCAGCAATGTCCCAAAAGAACATTAGGACAAATAGAGGAGTTTGGGGGTTTTTTTCTGTACCACAGTGAGTTAATTTTGAATTATATCAAGTTGTTTGTTGTTTGACCTTACATTTGGAGAGGAATCCTACACATTTTTAAGAGGAAGATTCAAGAACTAATGTTATTGTAGAAATGGATGAAGGTGACTCTTTTCTCCTGGGTTTTGAAGACCAGAATGAAACTGTTACAGGGACATATCTGACTGCACTATAATGTGATCTCCTTTTTCACTTGTCATTAAATTGAACATTTCTTTAACAATTAATAAGGATAAAGAGTGACCAAAGGAACACCTTATTTTACTTTTAAAAGAAAAGGAGATATTGCTTTACATGGTGATGACAGAGAATATCATAATATTGCTAACCACTGAAAGCGTCTTCAGCTGAAGCCATGAAAATGCAACAGATGGACTATATTACTAGACTGCCTTTTGGGGGGGACATGTGGCTCATTCCATGTTGTCAAATTGTAAGCATGTAACTCAAATACCTAAGTTAGAGGACAGTCTCTCTGTCTTTCCGTGTATAGGAAACCAAAAGAGAAAAGAAGGTACTTAAAGAGAAGCTTAAATTAAATTTGACTCCTATACCAAAGAGAGACTCTACTATAGGAGGCAAATCCATTGGTCCTACTCAGAACTACCCGTTGGAGAGGCCTGTTTCTCTCTAATAGCTGTATACAGATGTTAGCAAAACAAAGCTATTTGCCTGAAGTTTGGTGATGCAAGTTTCCTCCCTGCAGGTCTCACTTCAGGGAAGCGTTGTGAACTCTTCTGCAGGTGCTAAGGGACTTCAGAATAGTGTAGAAATGAAAGGGAGGGAAATTACAGCATTCATATGGACTATGGGATTCAGTGAACATGGAATTTCACTTAATTCTAGATGTTTTTCAAACCCTTAACCCCCTGCCATGATCTATGCAAACTTAGGAGGTCAGAGTGCAATAACTTCGGCATTTAACTTAAATTTCGCATGCAAAATCATTTCCAGTGAAATGTTTTCTTCTTTCACTTCAAAGGAGACTAGCAATTTTCTTGTTGGTAAAACATCCAGCAAGACAGTCAGTTGTTTGCAGCCTGGCTTGCACCAGGGGCTCGAGAACTGTGCTTACAAATCTTTAAAACAAAGTTGTCAGGGGAATCTGTATGGGTGAATAACAACTCACAGTGTGGTACAATATAGTTCTCAAATGATTTCCTAAAATTTACTGGGAAAGTAACAGGCTTTTTTAGGGTTAAATATATCACATCATCTTTCTTGAATATCTGATTTCTGAAATAAATAAAACCTTGTTACTTAGTTAGGAAATGTTACATTGTTTGACTACCATCTTCCAGCATTGACACTGCACACATAGGTCTATTAATTACCTCATGGTAAACAACTTCACTCTAGTATTAAAATAATGTATTCTAATAATACAATGTTTTGTCTTTTTGCAGACTATATCTGATCACCATAAGCTGAGGTAAATTGCAGATGATGGTAATTTCTTTGGTACAAAATAATTACCTAATTACCATCTACTAGAAAATGAAGGTATGGACAGGTTCTACCTCTTCTACAGAGTCTCCATTTGGGAGGACTCGGTACAAAAGTCTCAAATTCTCAAGAGAGACTAATAACCTTTCATAACCAATTTCAGATCCTTAAAAAGGTTGACTTGCAGTGGGAGGAGTGGGTAACTGCACAAAAATTCTGAAAATCAGGTTACTTTATGATACTCTGCATTGGTTATTCACAAATGGAGGTCACCTGAGCCGTGACGCACTTTAATAATGGCAGCCCACAGGTTTATTTGCCAGAGTATTTTGCTATTTTTGGCAGAGCCTACTCACTGAGAAGAGCTAGATGGAGGAGGCCTGAGAATAAAGAGTGAAATTCAAAAAGGAGAAACACTACAGCGAGTGTAAACCTTTCAACCTTAGCTTTCTGAATTTCATTCACCAATTTCCTCGGTTATTCCCTGGTACTTTTTAAAATAGATGGCCAAACCATAAGAAAAGTCCTCATGCAATTAAAATGTGACCCTGTCTGTGCAGGTACAGCTGAGCTTGCTTAGACTAATTGGCTTGGGTACGGTAACAGCCTTAGCCACAGCAGTGATGGCAGTATGAATCAGCTGCCAACATTTTTAAGCATGTTCCCAGGCAGGTTTTACTGTCTAAGTTAAGGTCCCTGTCTTTATGGTTGGACTGTAATGAGTACCTGAGTGGGTTAGCTAAGGCTCAGGAATGTCCCACCTATAGCTGCAAAGGTAGGCATAATCAAAATATACTCTGTGTCATGCAATATTTTCATCTCAATATGCCTGTAATATTGGCTATGCTAGTTAGGGCTCGATGAAAAAAGGTATCAGATTAGAAATGTTGCAAAATAGGAGGAAAATATTGTTGGGTTGGACTCTGGCTCTTTTATGTAAGTGGTCAAGTTTTATTTTGGACTGCTACAAGTATATACGGACAAAGGAGTTTGAGCTGGGTTAAAAGTAGTCACAGCTCTTATTTCTTTGACCTTGACTCTTTGTATGCCCCTCACAATCAGTGGCATTGCATTGAATTTGCACACAATGCTCACTGCATGTACCTTATTTTTTCTGTTTCTGTTAATAGATATTAATTTCCCTGTTTGGAAAATAAAATAGATGATAAATAAATATTACAATGCATATTGTCCCATTAAAATCAAATCTGTGAACAATTGAACTTGTTATTCTGTGAAAACAGAAACTGGACTCACCTTGAGGCTTGGTAGAGTTCTGATTGCACATCTACAGACAAAAATATATCCAAAATCCCTTAAAAATATTGCAGCATAGAGGGAGTGGTATGTATAACTGGAACTTTAAAAATATTTAGCTTTTAAATAAAAATCAAGAAATCCCTGTATTAGGAAGAGTAGGGAGGGTGACTAACACGGAGGATTTATTGGAAAATATTTGTAAGCATTCAGGACAGGCTTAAAACTTCTGGCCATATGGACAACATATGTATACATTAACTGAAAACAATATGTAGTTTCCACTGTCCAGGCACATAAAACTTATTTCATAAATGTGTTTTAAGGCCAATGATTATAAGACATAATTCCTTATATCAATGAAACCCAAAGTTATTTGTTTATTGACTGACGTAAGCAGGAAGGATCAGCACATGCATTAACAAAACTGAGATGGCATCCCATCCGACTCACTTCCTGAGCTGAATTTTTTTAATAATTGAGAGTGGTTTTCTGAGGCAGAGAGAGTAAGAAAAAAATATCATGTTTGTTAATATATGCTAAAAATGGAGGAAAATGGACATATTTCTGAAAATACAAGGTTTTGTTTGGGAGTTTGGGGGCTTTGTTTTGTTTTTGAATAGTGGATATCCTTGTGCATAGCTTTTCATTTTAAAGGTATGTGTTGGATCGGTGTTTTTTGGTAACCTGTTACCCCTGCAAATGTGTCATGATTTGAGAGAGGTGGATCATGTCCTTAACAATAGTTCCTGGTATCTTACTCCTAGAATGGACTACTTGTGAAAGGAAGATGAGTTTAAAGACATAATCAATCCTGAGTTAGATTAGGCTCAAAATTATTAAATTTGAAGATTACCTGATATATTTTGAAATATACCTTGTCATTCTTAATAGTCATTCTGACTATTATTTATTTGTTGAAGGGTGACCTAGATGACATGAGCTAGAACTGTTTCACACAGAGATGGAAAGAACTTCTGGGGTCCCACCTGTGCAATCTGTTGCAGCATCCCTAGACTGACTGATACTCTATCAGCACACAAAGTCATGTCAGGAGAAACAGAGCTTGTAAACTATGTGGGCAACCTGGAGAACAAAACCCTGCAACGACGTGGGCAGTGACCCAAAATAGGTGCCGTGCACATCTCTCTGTGTACAGCTGTGGGGTGGTGGTCAGCCACTGAATCAAAAACATCAGGTACTCATATATCTTGTTTTTATATATTTAGACCTTTTCACACTAAGTGCTAATAGCTGAGCACTTCAGTTGTTGGTGAGATTTTAGTTTGCTGAACTTGTTTTCGGGGGTTGTTTATCACATGATCTTCCAAGTAAGTGAAAGGTTCACATTCTCTGTAGTGGATTTAACAACATAAAATTTCCCCCCCACCCCTATAGCCATGACTATCTACTTTTGAGTTATACATATTTCTCCAGGGTTTTGGAAAAGAGGTACTTACACACTCTTAGATATGAGAACAAGCTGCAAATCTGAGGTAAGGAGGGCTGTGGTCTAGCTGGGTGGAGCTGATAAAAGGTGGTGAAAGACAGGAACCTGCCGTGGCACTGAAACAGAGCTGTTGTGATAAACAGGATTAATACTGGCTTCCAGCTGGGTGACTAAGATGGGATGTGTGGAAGAGATGATAAGGAAATTTCCCACCCATCACTGTAGAAAGCCAAGATCTGATCAAGACCCTAGAAGAGAGCCTGGATCCACACTGAATATCTGATGACACATAAGTCCCTGCTACTGGGAGACAGAGATCACATGAACTGTAAAGGAATATTTGTGTCTGGAGATGGGGAAACTTCAGTTGCTGGAACAAACATATGTTTGGATCTCTCTCCATGGGGAATGGTATAGTTCTCAGTACTATGTTTGAAGAATCATTTCCGTTTTCTTCCCTGCTGGAAAAACAAGGCTAAAAACAGTTCACTGCATGGAGATGAAGAAAGGAATTTCTGTGAGAAACAGTTTTAATTATTATGGTGGTATGCTAAATACTTAAATGATTTCTAAGCTTAAACCTCTATTTCTAGGATTGTAAAACAGACAGTCACCACACAAAACTTGTGCCAGTGTGGCTTAGCTGTTATCAGTATTACTGCTGAGAAGAAAAATCTAATACATTCAAGATTTTTTTCCTTTTTTTTTTAAATGGAAGGAGATTATTTGGTGTTTCACATATGCATTTGACCTCCTTTTCTGTTCAGCTTTGCTAGGCCCCTTTCTCTGACGACGTTTTAGGGATGACAAAGTTTAGTACAAGGTTGAATGTTGTCAGATGAACCCTTGTAGACTTGTTGACTTGCAGCTGAATGCTAATGCTGTTTTACTACAGCTTTTTGTTTTGAGCGTCCTTTTGCATTAGACTGTTTTAGAAGTTCTCAAATTAAAAAGTGCCTATAGCACAACTGCTCATATAAATCTGAAATTTCAACTTAAGCAATTGGAGTATATAATACTAAAAAATGCCCTTTAAAAAAGGAAGTTGAAGTTCTACCCTGTTGAAACGAAGGTCTCTGCTGAGAGTTTCAGGTGCAGAGTCAGATCTGCTCATCAGAGCAACTAGATCTTTGTCTTCTGGGTTGGTCACATTTCCAGTGATAGGTTAATCAGTACAGTCCTATAGATAAACTACTCTGAAATAAGCAGCAATGATCTAATGATCTCCATGAAACAGTTCATTCAGCCATTTTTAAGAATACATTGCCATCTGGTGTACAAAATTTTGAATTTTTTTGTCTTTACTATTTAAAATCTGATTTCCTTGAACAGAAAATCTTCTGTCATTTGAAACTAACTTCCTGGAATCAACCTATTGGCCTCAATGAACTAAAACCTGTTGTAATTTTCAATGCAAGTGTGTTGTAAAGGTTTTCTTAACCTTTGTGAGTTCATGCAATGGAAATAATACATTTAAATCGTTACAGAGACTAGTTACATTTAGGGGCTCTTGGTTCCCTGTGTGATAAAAAAAAAATCTCTTTTTTTATCTCTAAGATAAGGGAGGAAAGTGAACACAATCCTACAAAAATAAATTGTGCTTATATTAATAAGACAGGCACTGAGGTGCAGTATCCTTACTGGTTGTACCTTGTGTAGAGGGAAGTTTAAAAATAGAGGGGCAGAACTTCATCCCAGATTTTACAGTTTTTAGGGGATGTTTTACTGGTTTAAATTAAGTAAAGGTTTGATTCTTAATGTCTAGTTTGATTACATTGCATCCGTGTCCAAAAGAAGTGTGGTTAACAGCAGATTTTGAATAGTTACTTTCATTAGGTCTCATAATAAGGAACTCTTGAGTTTGTATTGGCTCTTTGAAAGAGCCGAAGGCACATTCTGTAAGGGTTGATCAAGGATGATCATGGTATTATGAAAGTCAGTAAAACAGGCTCCTCAGATATTACATTTGTCACATGGTAGGTGTCATACAGTGATTTTTCTGGTAAAAATACAGGCAATCTGAGGGGGAAAAAAAATGGCTTGCATAAATGCATACATCCTCCCAAAGTGTAAATAAAAATCTAAAGTGTCTTAAAAACAATCAACCCCCCCCCCCCCACAACGCAGTCCACCCCCTACCCCCAGTTACATCCAGTCTGATAAGAAATGGAGCAGTCCCTATTTCAAACTTAATTTGGGGACTGGTTCTGAATTTCTGTGTAAAGAATTTTTCATTATTCTAATGAAGTTTTAAAAAGTTACCTTTTTTTAAGAAACTATTTCTAGTTTGGGTAAAGTTTAGGTAAACTAATAGAGTGACTTGCTGACAACGGCAGTATCCTTGCTGCTCTGTGCCTCTACAGTGTCGAGTACAGTGGGGTCCAACTCTCCTTGGTCATGAAGGACTGACATGCTAATAAACATCTTTAATACTAATCTTTCTTATCTTGGGTTTCCGAGGACCTCTTTTTCTCTCCTCATGGAATCTGAGGAACAAACAGAGGAGGTTACTGGGTCAGGCTCTAGTCCTTCTAACAATGAACTTTGATTTGTTTAATTCCTCTGTCAGGATTTGTTTGGCTTTACATAATTACTTCCAGGCTTATCTGTGATAACTTAATGGCTTACTTTTGTTGTGACCTTTTTGGTAAGGTTGTATATTAAAAAAAAAAAGCACTGATTGCTTAAGAGGATGTGGGCAGTATTATAAAAGACATTTGTTTGATTAAATGGTAATTAAATAGAGAATGTAATTAAAAATACAGTTATGACCAGCTCTTGTTCAGTATGGCTCTTGTGGAGATTAAAGGTCAGTCAGTGCTATTGCTTAGAGTGTTTATTGCTATTTATTACACATATGCTGGAGTAAGCACCGCACAAATAAAAAACTACAGCCCCTTTGCAAAAAATTACTGTCCAAGGTAAACTTTTAATGGATTAAAACTCTTCCCATATTTCATTCTGAAGTTGCTCGCTGCAGTCAGGTTGAAACTTGCAGTAGAAAGCTCTCCCTTGAAGAGACAGTAATTTTCAACACAGAAAAGTTTTGGCACATGCTGCAGAAAGCTGGAGTTGCTTTGATTTTTCTACATTCTGTTTTGGGATAATTAATACTTCAAGGCAAGCTAGTCCCTGCTGTGTATGAGGATATAGAGATATGGTTGCACAAGTGTGGGAAGACAGTGAACGTTTGCCCCCCTTAATGAAAGAAGGAAGACTCCCTAGATCCCCATCACACTATGACAGCTTTATCTTATCCCTGTTAAACTATGCTTCGCACCTGATTGCTGGTGAGTCAGGAAAATAAGGAAAAAAAAGCATGCTACGAATTAGAGAGTTGTTTAATTATAAATGTAAGTAAGAAAAAGCTGAAGCTGTCTGATTAGGCAAAACAGTCAAGAAAAAATGTTAGTTTTCAGATCACGTATAGACCTTTATCTCTGCTTCCTCATCAGGATGATTTGGAACATTATTTCTAATTCTATGATCACATTATAATTTTTAAATAAGACAGCAATCTGTGTTTTTCCAATATACCCATGCAATCATAGCAAGTTAATCAAGGGATAAACTGATGCATTTTGTTTTCTTACTGAACTGCCTTTTCATTTGGGACAGAGGCTAAGGCTGGAAGCCATGAAGTCTTGATTTCTTTTTCCCACCCTTTTCTAGTTGGTCAGTTTTAATGCGTTCTAAAAGTCTTATCTTATGAAGCTTTGCAACCTGTCAGATGTGGTTGCAACACCTATATTTGAAAATGGTCTCAGAGGCATAGAAAATTGAAATGATGCGTCCATCAAGAATCTTCTTGCATAAATTGAAAAAACTTCCAGATCTTGGAGTAAACTAGTTGATTGTATTCTTTTCAGCCTTTTTTTGGCCGTTGTTATTTTGTTCCTACATAGTTTTCAGGGGAAAAAATGTTTTTCATCTACTCGCTTCGTTATGTTATCTGTTAATAGTAGTTATTTGTGCTTCTCTGTCGAGACCTGTAATCAGCCTTGAATGGCAAGGTAGTTCAGTTCATTTGTGTCTGGATTTTCAACAAAATAAAACTCTTTATGAGTATGATTAATATTAAAAATAAAAGAATACTGATTTTTCTGCAGGCTTAATGCTAAACTTGGATTCGCTTTTGTGTTTTGTTAGTAGAGTTAGCTGTAAATTCATCTTGGTCTATATTTTTAAAGAACTTTGATATTGCAGTGCTGTTCCTAATCTGCTGTGCTTGTGCCAGATCTAGATCTCTCCTCATCTATATTTCTTCTTCTGGAGTTAAAATCCTAATTCAGGCCAGCTGCTTAGGTAGCTAATGTCTATTTTTTTTCAGCCAGTGAAAAATAGCAAATAGTAGTAAACACACTGTGGACGTGGAAGATCGGCAGTTGAGCCTCTGCTCTAAATCAAACATGAGCTGTACCAGCTGTAGCAGGTATTCACATGCCAGATGAATCTCCCAAATATTTCTGTCCTGACCTTTGGCTGTAAGTATGCTCTAAACAAGCCTGTAGGTTTAAGCTCCGCTATCAAATAGGGTGTCTTCTATAATGTTACAACTGTAAATGACAGTAACTGTAAATCGCTTCAGAAGCTCCTTAGCAGAAAGTGTGCCTTCCCGTGAGACTTGAGAGGATGGCAGCTTTGACTTACTCTAATGCAACTTTGGCTGTCCCTTCCTTTCTCTCCCGCTCATTTTCTGTTAGGAGAAATGTATGATGAGAAGCTCAGATGTGAATATAGAACAATTTGTTTCATCTCTTCTTTCCCTTTGGCATGGAGGGCAGTTGGCTAATCCTCATCTGAATGTTAACTGCTAGGTTTCGGTGCTAACCAAAGCCATCTTCTGGTGTGCCTCTAGTGAAACCACTTGTCCCTCAGCCCTACCTGGCCACCTGAAACAGGATTGCTCCTGGAAGGAACAGCTGTGGCATATACAGGGGCGTAAAGACAAAAGTTCAGAAACAGGAGTTTGGGGTGTTTTTCTTGTCTTTTTCTTGGGGTTAGAGAGAGTTCACAAGATGGCCACAGATGAGAGGGCTGGATACTGCTTTCATACCCAAGGCAGAGATTTATTTATCACTCAGTCAAAATTAGTTCAGCAAGGGTATTTGATTTTGTTGTTGTTGTTTTTACTTTTGTTTGCTAGATTTAGTGTAAATGCTTAGACCATTGTGTCACTTGAAAAAAAGGTGGATTTGAGCCAGACAGGAACAGTAAATAAATATTTCCCTGATGCTTTTAGTTACTAAGGACCCCGTGGAGGGAAAAACAAATAATGCAACAAACATACACATGGTTAACCTTACTCTAGTATTTTTATTTTTACTGTACTAAGTAATCTTCCAATGTAGGATGTATGATTTCCTTTACTGTTACTTTCAGTATTATAAAAAAAAACCTAATTAAAACCTAGATTAATCAGTTCCTCTGGACCCCAAGCTATACTGCAAGTAGGCACCCACTGCTGGCAGAGGGGGTTGCAGGGCGGCCTCTGTGAGGAGAGGCCGGGGCTGCCCTGGGCCGGACACAGCTGGTTCCAGCCGGCTCCCACCCACCTCACCCCACCCCTGAGCCTGCAGCCACAGTGGTGGTGCCCCATGGAAATTGTATTTAAGAAAGGGCAGAAACATGGGGGACACAGTGGGGAAGAAAGAGAGAGAGGAGGAGGGAACCGAGGCGAGAACAGCGAAGTCAGAGGAGTAGGAGGTGCTCTGTGGCAGAGCAGCCTCTCCCCCAGAGGGACTGCAGCCCATGGAGGACACCAGCTGGAACACAGGAGAAGTGAGCACAGAAGGGAAGAGCAACAGAGAGGGACCACTATGCACTGACCCCCATCCCCTGTGCCACCCGTCACCTCACTAAAGGGACTGAGTCCGACCAGTGGCAAGAACAAGGAGGGAGGGGAAGTGACTGGAGGGAAGGAGTGAAGTAGAGACCAGATGTGGGGGAGGAGAGGTGCCTGAAGTTTATCCTGGGAAAAGAGGAGGGGTGGTTTTTTCCCTCCAAAGTGCTTTGATGTTTGAGGTTGGTTTTCTTTTTTGTTTCCCAATGCCCTCAATCAGTAATTAAATGTTTATTTTAATTGACAGTAAATCAAGATAAGTTCCCCAGGTTGATTCTCTTTTGCCCATGACAGTGTTTGGTAATTGATCTCCCTGTCTTCATTTCAACCCATGAGAACACTCCTGTTTGTCCTATTTTCTCCCTGGTCCCACTGGTGGCAGGGGAATGAGGGAGCTTAGCTGACAGCCGAGGCCAACCCACCACCCCAAACCCTTTCCTAATGGCTGTTACTGTGACACCAGGGTCTCTTACACCTTCATCCTGAAGGTGAATTCTTGTGGCCAGAATTTGGCCCAGTTCTGAGGTCAGTGAGGGTTTTCAGAGGAATAATGTCTAATCAGTGGCATAATGAGAATGAAATGTCCAATTTGGATAGGCCTAAACTATGATTTTTCATATTCCCATGTGGATCAGAACGACCAAATTCAGGGTTCCTGAATCTAGTGTTGGCCCTTCTCTGAGCACAGCCTGTTTGGATTTCAGCTGTAATTTCCTTTATTGCTTGACTATGGGAACATGGAGGAACATTGCAGAAGCTCTCTTGGATTCTGGGCACTTTCCTCCAACAAAAGTGCCCAGCACAGCTTTCCAGGGTACACTTCAAGGTCAGGATTGTGACTTTGCCTTTAAATACAATAATACGTTGCAATAGGACTGACAGTTCTGATTTGTTCATGTGAGGTATTAAATTCCTTTGAAGCCCAGCTAAGAGGAAAACTAATGATCAGCTATGGTACTCTTATGATGTCTTCTGGTTTTATTTGGACTAAATGTTGTAAGACTCTCATGTCATTATGTACTGGAGTAAATAAATTTTAAGTTGGGCATCTTGAATGTAATATCTACAAGTGACTGGGAGGATTATTGAAAGCACTGTACCATTATTTGGAAGAAGTTTTAACTGGTATATAGGTACACTTTCAGTCCTTTGCATGTTGACAAGAACCCATCTCAGGCTTTTCCTTGAAACTGAAACTTTTTGGATTCTTCCTTCAGACTGCCTGATATTATGGACGTGATATGCTTAACTTTAAGTATACCCTGAATTACATCAAGAGATAAAGTTATGGTATTAAGCACCCTCGAAGTCTAAAGTCTTCATTCATAGAATCCAGTGTTAATGAAAAAATTTCTGGATAAATACTTCTATTAAAGAAGATTTCAGCAGTGAACCTGTTTTGTTGCTAATTGCATAACAATTGCAATTGCTTTTCCAATCAGTGCAAGTAGTTTTTTACCTTCTGCTTCTCAGAGCAGCATGGAAGAACCTTGCCTGAAGACAGCCTATGAGACGTTTTGCCCACTAGATGGCAGAAGATACTTTGGACCGGAATATTCAGCAATTTATACAAAACCTACCATTGCTGGATGCAAATGCTGGGTTTTGCTCAGAACTGTAGCGATTTTATTTATTAGAAGTATATCTGCTCATAAATTATCCAGATTCCTTTGAGTATATAAGCCCACTCTTTCTGCAAATAAATATTAAAATTAAATCACAAATGTTTGATTACAAAATTTTCTGGTACTTATGCGGCATTGAAATCATACATGGATTACAGAAATTTCTATATGACATAAATACATGGAAAAATCTACTTATCCAAAAGAGGTTGCAAAGGTGCAGTGAAACTGATGCAAATACTATCATTATAAATTTCCCATTATAATGTGTATCATGTTTTGAGACTCTCTATATAATATACCCGTATGTATTTTAAGTGCTTTGTATTAGGTAGCATATTGAGTTGCTGTATGGCAAGCTTTTTGCCCAGTAAGTTTTCACTGAGATTTTCATGGATGTTAAATTTAATGTGGTTCTGCTACAACGCTGTGACAAAACAGTAATCCTTGTTTTGCCAGCTCTTCCTAGAGCATTTGCAGTTCCAGCAGCTGGAATCTTCACTGAATAATGCAGCAAGCATGCACTGCACATATACATAGAAATCCCCCTCTCTGGCATGCACGCATATATGTAAATATGAATTTGTGCTTTGACTTATTTTTCCCTAAGTGCTTCTCTGACCATCAAGCAAACACTGCAGTTGCTAATGCCATTGTTTACTGTGAATGTTTTCCATGCAACTTTGGCTTCAATAACATCTGCAGGCTGGAAACACTGAAAAACTCTGCTATTCCTCAGGTTGAGGGTGAGAAAATGTATTTTGAAACATTCAGTGGAAAGCAAAAGGGTGTCAAAGACCTTAACATCAGCAAAAGTTACCCTATGGTTTCATATTTGCATAAATGGACGAGCTGCTGAGTATCAGTAGAAAGTGTCCAAATAGAAAAACATTTGGACTTCAGTTAGTTTGCTTTAATTAGCTAATAGTTAACTTGTCCTTGTGACTTAAAATATTTCCTAGATATTATCTAAATTGTGTATTATTGAGACTAATAGAATCACGCATACTTTTAATATTGCCTGTTCTAACCCCCATTTTTCAGCCCTTTATGATTTTCTGAACTGTAACACTTCTTCAGGGTAGTATTTTATATTCTGGCTGTGCCTCAGGCTGAACTTTTTGGAAATTTTTGACTGAGAAGGCTCAGCCATTTCCAAGAAAGCCTGGGGAAAATGAGTTAGTTATTCCACGTCCAAAAAAACCCCCCAAAACCTGGGATCTTTTCTTTGAGTGACTCTTGCTGTCTGGTGCTATGAGATTAGGATTTGGATTTATGCTGAGGAGGAATGGGTAAGAAAAGGTAATTTAGAGTCAGAATATGACCTTTGCTACTCATGGGAAAATCTTTTACAGGCCTCTGCACAATTGCTCTTTGCATGCAGGCAGCATAGTCTCCCTTGGTTTTTGTGGTGAACATCTCCAGAGAGCACATCTGCACATCGTGGGCATGCAGCATCCCCGCAGGATGAGGAGAATGCTGCCCTCCATCACCGCTCCCGCGTGTGTCAGGTTGGTCTGTGTAACGTTTCACAGGCAATGAGCATCCGCCAGTCCATGGGACTGCGGCCAGAGCCAAGGAAAGGAGCAGGCGGAATTCATCACTCCCCATTTATTTCAGGTTTCTGCATCTATGTCAGCCACTGTGTGCTGCTCCCCATGTAGGCTTTCTTAGGCACGGTAGATATCTCTTCTAAACTCTTAAGATGAGCTGCTGCCAGTGGGTGGAGTAACCTAGGCCAGATATATATATTTCTAATCTGGATGAATCTGATCTGATGACTTCAGAGAGAGAATAGGATATGCAGCTCTGGAGAAGGAAACTGGGGCTGGCTGAGGATAAAGAGGGTACGTATTCTCAGTGTTAATTGGTTTCAGGTACCTTGCTTTGCTTGACAGAGGGGACTTCCTAACAGTACCTTGAGGCAGGTTGATAATTTTTGCATCAGGCACTGTCGCCAGAGTGGCCCCTGCAGCTTAGTGAAAATCCTGTCCCCCAGTTCCTGAAAAAAGTTTGCTTGGAGTGTGCTGATCCACCTTGAGTAAGAATTCACTGTTCCTTAAGAAATCCTAAGCTACCACAAATGTTTAAGAATGGAAGAGGTCTCTCTCATTCAGTTAAGGTAAAGGGTTAAAGATTCATTTGGATGAAAGGAAACAGCTACCAAAAGATGGGATAGTGATACGCTGCAGGAATTTAACTAAGCCATTTTCTATGAGGAAGTCCACTGTATTACTTTAAAATATGGAAATGATGTGCTTATACAAGAAAACTATTTTTTAACTTATTAAAGGTCTCCCTTTTAGGTGTGGTTTTTTTTAACCACTCCTTTCTTCATCCTTTTATTATGCAGACAACATAGACATCGTCATACTTGTTTCTCTTGTTTTAACCGATGTTCTTCTCTTTTTGTAGAAGCAATATGCTATGTGTGAAATATATTTCTTAAGTAAGCTCAACCTTGCCTTCTCAGCTAGCATTTTCAGATCTACTTTTTCACAAATTATGAAATAATTACTATATCAGTATCTTAATAGAACTGTAGAAATAAACTTGCTCAAAATTTCAGAGAGACCAATTAGGCTATATAAACATATTTTATTCCAAAACTGGAAGAGTCGTCTCTGGACAGTACAATGCTGCTTCTCGCTGCACTGCTTTAGGGAACTGTTCCAGTATGGTATCATGGTCTAGAAATATCCTTTCTTGTGAATGAAAAGTTGTTTTAATATATATGAAAAAGGAATTTAGTTGAAATGATTGCCCAGATTATTTTTTTCTATTTTTCTATCGCTAAACATAAAACAGAGGGAAAGTGTTAAACAAAGGGAAGTGTTAATAGCTCCTTCTGCGCAATAGGTTCTTCTGATGATATTTCCAACTCTTCTGAGACCTGCTAGAGTTCTGGGCAGGTTAGGGTAGCTGGTAATGCTGCTTTGTGGTTGTGGTTCTAAGCAGGTTTTAATGTTCTCGCTGATACCATATAAATATTCTAAGACGACTTACACTTGGAAACTAGTTAAAAAATCAACTATGTCATTTGGGGGTATATTTGGGTCTATATTCCCTTTGTTGTTGCTGTAAAAGATAACACAGCACTCCCTTAAATATACATTTCCTGTCTCCCATAAAAATTTTGGCTCTTAGTTTGCTTTCATGTTAACAGAAGAGATTAGTTCCAAATGACATTAAGAATCAAAGAAGCTCAGCAAATTGAGGTGCCTTGAAAAATCTGTCAAATAAAACCAATATAATGGATTGTTTGGTCTTGATAGCAAAACAAAACAAACAAAAACAACAACCCACGTCTGCTAAAATTCCAGTATGGTGCTGGAATAGAGGTCAGAGCTTTGTCGATATGAAAAGGAATCCTGTTACGGGGATAAGTAATCAACCACCTGGGAGAATATAAAACTAAAATGAGAGGTGTCCACGGAGACGCAGCAGTACTGCCAAGTTAAAGATTTAAATCCAAATAAAATATTACAGTAGTCTCAGGTGATAGCATCCATAGAAGTTTGGACCTCATTAGGGGAATTGAAAAGCTTAGAGCTGTTTCCAGTAATAACACTCAATTTAGTTGGTTAAATTAAAGCCAAACTAATCTCCTTTCCATGAAGTGTTTGAGCAAGTTGTAGAAAACTCCCCCAACAGTTTTCTTGCAGGAGAGAGAAGTCTCACATAAATGGCGCTGCAAGACTGAACTCAAAATTTTCACACCAACCTGGCAATTCCCATTTACGCTTTGGTGTGGTCATATCTCCTCACCTATTAAACAAATCTAAGACCTCACTGTTTCATCCTTCATCAGATCTTATAAAATCAAACTTCTGGAGAGTGTTTGGGTTCATGAGTGTCAGCTTTACTCTCGTAAAGAAAGTGGTGAGTTCATGGTTTCAACAGAAGCTGATGGAATTTGGTTTGAAAGAACTGGAGTAGAGTTTTCCTTTTCATGTGGTGTCCTTGGTGTTTTTTCATGTAGTCCTCAACCACTTATAAAGATTCTTAGGAAACATTTAACTAGCCAGAATTAAAATGAAGAGATGACTTTAAAGGAACTATTGAAGTAAGAAACAAAACATGTTCCATACATTAGAAATCAGTATTAAACAGAAAATGAACCAAACTAGGCAAGCTATACCTCTTCATAATTCAAGGAGCACCGAATACAGAAATTTACCCTGTACAGTTTATGTGAATATTCTTCAACAAAGCCTCATCTATGAACCATGTTCACAACATGTCAGTCAAATTATAAATTCCAGTGTTTATTGGTGATTAAACTCAATCAGTGTCCATCTCAGTCTTAGTCTAGCTGGCCTTAAACAGCGCTACTTCCTCTCACCCTTTGTAGTTTTCCACACTTCTGAAACAAGTGTCAGTGGTACAGCAAATTCATTTTCCAATTCTCCCTGGCATTTTTGAATATATATAGTGCCAGACTGAATAAATTGTCTATGTTTAGATTTACCAAGGTTTTTGCTCCAATTAAAATTAGAGTGCTTCAGCAAATTTGAGCTTGATATCATAATAAGTTGAAAGTTGTGGACACCATGAAGGCAAAATTACCTTGTTTTGTATACAGAGGTTCAGTAAATGTGTAGACATAAATCTTGAAAAGTATGACATGTCTGTTGGCCTTTTTTGTTACTTACTGTATTCTGCAACTTATCTTGGATCCAATAAAGTACTTAAGAGGAATTGGCCTCAGTGAATTTCAGCATGTGTTTAAAGGTTAACATATGCTGGAGGGCTTTGCTGAACTGGACATCTTGCTTGTGTCTTGTAATTTATCATCCTTTTATTATGCTTTCTAGTTTTCTCATGCTTGTCACCTTTGCTTTCACAGCTTAGATAATTTCTTACTTTAAAAATTGCCTTTGCTTTTGATAAATAGTGTAAAATTTCACTTTTCAAAGCAAAAAGTGTCCCATGGAAGCTGTGTACAGGAAGGATGTGAAACAAAGGATGAGAAGATCATTCAGAACTGTTGAGTCAACAAGAGCAAACTCAAGAAAATGCTTTCTGATCTTCTGATGTAGAGGCATTTTACTATAAACCAGCTCGTTCATTCAGTGTGCTGCCAGCATCATGGCAAAAAACCTCCAGTGTGGTCCATTCAAAGCTTATTTGGAAATGTGCTCAAGGGTGAGGACAGAGTTCTGCAAACATGCAGAAATTAAGGCATTGCACAGTTAGGGATCCAGACCCTCACAGGACTATTCTTGGGCAAGTTACGGCAGCTTTCCGTGGGAGGGATAGAAGATTACATTCACATATAGCATAGGTGCTTCAAGCTGATCTGTCCAACTTTCTGCTACTCTGCATGTGTCCACAGGATCCATGAAGTTTAGCTGGACTATGTGGTTAATAAGGGAAAAGCTGTTGACTTTAGGCTGCAAAACTTCAACTTGACATGTCAGTCTTGCAGGTATGCTCATGTAGTCACTCAACAGATGATTGCAGTGGCTTCTGAAAAAAACTGTTTCTGCCTCAGTTATAGATGCGCAACTGTGGGGCTGTACTGTACAGGTTGGATTTAGCAGCCTGGGGGTGATAGGAACAGAAAGGCTCATTCCCATGCCATGGATGTTTCCTTGCCGACCTACCCAGGCAGAGCATGACTGAGACATTGCCAATAATACCCAAAGTCCTGAGTAACCTACACATGGATCTAAAATATATTATTATAAATGCCTTAATAGCTTGAAAACTTGTAAAGAAAAAATAAACAGACTTCTTAAAAAAAAAAAAAAAGCAAAACCAATGCTGGAAAGATCAAAGGTTAAGCTGATATTCAGTGTCAGGTATACCCTATTTTGTGCAATAGCTGAGATTATTTATGTTCTTTAAAGTACCTTGTGTTGCAGTAATCTATGCTACATAACACAGCCTTGAAGATACAATGATGCTCACCTCACCCTGATCTGTGATTTAGTGGGGTGTTGTTTAGCCGATACTGTCTTTCTTTCCATGTCTTTTTCCTTCTCCATATTAAACTTTCTTTTTATCCTTTACAAAGTCCACTGATACACAAATTGAAGTGCCATGAGGTATTTAAATAAATTTCTTTTTATAAAAAGGGTTGATCCAGTCTTCTTCAACACTCATTCTTAATAATAAATACTACAATGAAGCTGTGCTCATTTAAAAACTCCCCTATAAAAAGCTGAAGCTAGCAATTCTTGTTGAGACAAAATCCAGTGGAAGCTGTGCCACTGAAAGGAATGTATGCTTGTACTCCAAATAATCACAAAATTATGGTATGATTTCATTTTATTCAGTGCTCCTGAAATTGCTAATCAAATAAATTAGATTATAGGAATGAATCGTGCTTACTGAATACAGCACATTTGTGACACTAATTTCTCATTTATGCTATTGTATAGAGAGTCTAGAGAGTTTTGGTTTTTTTTTTTTAATAACCATGTATAGCTAGCTCTCTTAAACTGCGAGAGTCTCTTTGGAATATAAGCCTGTTTATTTTATTGTGCTCTGTTTAGTTATTCTAAAAAAAAGTTACAGACACATAATTGTAGCCATCTGTTGTGTTTTAAGTCCAATCTAGCCCAAAAGTCAAAAAAGTCATGGCAACAACTTATAAAAACAATGGCAATAATATGAACTCACTATGGTTACTGGTGAACCTTTATTTCTCCCCTCAAATGAAGTAAGTTTCCTCAGAGAATTATTTTGTTTGATTTATTTCTTTATTAAATTTGCCCACAGTATGACCAGCTTCTCTATCAAGATTGTCATATAGCTGTCTCCTTGATAGTAAATCTGTGTTTCTCCAAAAAGGTGAGTTCTGTTACTATAGAAAATCAAGCTCTAAGGGAAACTCCATATATTACTCTAGCGTAAACCAGCAAGCAGGATTAAGATTGTTTGAGAAAATTTATTAGTGGGGCTGAATAATATTTATCATATAATATTTTTAACCTGTACTCTGACAGATTTAAAATTTATTATTTATAGATTTTAGGTATTCAATGTATTTGTTTTAATAATTCACTGAGATATTTAGTAAATAGTTGCTTCAATGAATTTAATCAAAATGTCAGTGACTTTTATGAGAGATGGTTAATTTTCAGTATTATCCTGTCTTCTAGACGTATCCAATTTGTAAGTGTATCACAGTTATTTTAACTGAGGGATGCATTGCATATACATGGATACTTGTACTGTGAGAGATAAATGGCACAAGTGTCTTCAAAATGACCTCTAAATTTATTGGATAAAGTCAGACAGATGGATGCTTTCTGCTACTGCAGATTGTTGACATGGTATATTCCATTACTTCTCTTTTCTCTGTAGTTATGGAAGAATCACATGAGAGGAATCCATGCACAACTGATTTTGCATAGTCATTCACACACCTACGTCCTGTTAAGCAGAAAAGCTGAAAAGTGTTTGGGGAGCAGCGCTATCCTTTTAGGAGAATTGCAGAACACAGAACTCTACTGGCTTGTAACTCCCTGAGAAAGGTGAGGATGCCTGAGGCATGAATTGTATCCTGGCTAGACCCCTTTCTCTCTTTTGACTATGTAGAACCTAGGCTTACAATGGTCATAATTTGGAGCCTCATGCAGTGCTTGCCATTAGGCAGGATGGGTAAGACCCCAGGCCACCTCCAAATAGACAGTGGTCCAATGACAGAAATCACGTTTCCCTCAGATGATCGAGCAGTGGGCATTGCTGTCTGTCCTACAAAGTTCCCTCATAGTCACCAACAGGGAACTGGGTTGTTACTGTCAAACTAAATCGGGCACCGTAGCGGTGAAGTTAGGATGAAAAATAACAGAGATCAGTTTCCAGTTGTTTAAGCCACCTCCCTGGGAAATAAGAGGAGGTGTAAGTAATGGGCAATGTTTGTGGATTGTTTTATTTAGCTTGTAATAATCTAAATTAAAAGGCAGGTATTTCACATTGCTGTAAATGGGAAGTGAAATAAGAAATATAAATAATGGTGTTTGTGCGAACTTCATTCATGAGTAATAATGTCATGTAAAAGCCAACTGCCATTTTTTCACTTCTCATTTACTGGGTTAATTAAGATAGTGTGTCAGTGTCTTTGCTTTTACTCTTGATAAATATGTCTAGTGAGCATGGGAGTGAACACACTCTCATTAGTATCTGCCTCATACTACCATTAAAAGTACCATTAAAAGATTAAAATCACTTGATGGTGGGGACTTGCTTTTACAGGTTATTGCTAACATTTTTTTTTTAAGGGTGTACAAAAAATATTGGTTTGTAACCTAAAGATGGCATATTTACAGAGTGATAGTAACCACAAAGCTTTGGGCCAAAGTGGGGTTTTTTTTTCCTGAGAAACTTACACTGAACAATTATTTACACAGTCAGACTTTCCTGGTATTTTCTTGAGTTACAATGAAAAACTTCCTATCCAATATCATCTTCTCATTTTGGTGTCCTTGGAGTCTCTCCTCTTCTTTGCTCTCCTACTTTTGCTTTTACCAGACTTTTGATTCTCTCCCGTTTGAAGCTATTTTCCATGTGTTTATCAAAATTTCTTGTTTGTGTATGCATTTGTGCAACTGGAACTGTCTGCAGCCACTGTCTTTTGACTCTTAATGCCTGAAGTTATCTGGGCCGATACCTTCTTTTTATTACCTTTTATCACCTAACACCACAGTAACTAAAAATCAACTTATTTTATATCATCCATACAAAGCGCTCATTTCTTTACTACTGTATCATACAAATCTTTCTCAGGCTTCTTGTATTATTGCATTAGAAGCAGGTCAGTGTGTAAAAGTAGGGCATGCCTGTGGTTCAGAAGGCAAAAGGTGTGTGTGGCTGCAAAAAGGAAGCTGTGCTGGGGTCAGATCAGTAGCGCTGTTCGTATCCTCACTCGGTCATCACCCACACGCAGCTGGGACTGCCTTATGCAACTGCAGGGGGTTTTTGGACGCTGTGTCATCCAGAGCAAGTAAGAGAAATAGCTATAGAAAAGGGAAGACCTTAGGACATTCTCATTATGTGGCTCAGGAAGCTGAAATACTGATGACAGCAATTTAAATGCAAGTGGGATGCTTTGGGATGAGTTAAAAACAAGATTATTTTTTTAAAAATTAATATTCCCGAAGACCAGAGACTTAAGTTTCTAATCAGAGATCTCATCTGTTAAGCAGGCGGTTGTGCACACCATTTGAAAAGTATTAGCAGGATCAGAATATCACAGTTGTGTGTTGCAGTGTTTGGAATTTCAGTTCGCTCTAACCCTCTCTCTCCCATTTCATCTCTTTCGGTCTCTGGTTAATATTAATCCGGGCGCATGGTGCAAACATTCTGGGTGTAATGCAACAAGGCATAAAAGCATGTTCATAATTTGAACTATTTGAGTCATCCTTTTAACTGATAAGTATATGATTAAGTGTTCTGCTGGAATGGGGCCAGGTTACATTTTACTGCTAGCTAGAATGAGTTTGCTCGCACGTTGTAACACACACCTTTAAATCTGACTCCATCCCTATGCAGGAAATTGGTATCGGTACATTGTGGACTGGGCTGTTATTGCCTTAAAGAGCCAGACAGCGTCCAAACCATCCTCCAGTGCTGCTCAAAAAAAGAGATAGGAATCATGATCTACGAGCGAATAAAGAAACCAGGCCAATTTCCACAGTTTGCATGAAGGGAAAATCTCCCACTGACTTAATTAGGTGCACTGCCTGGCTAAAGCCTGCATGATTTGGCCAACGTTTCCTATCATTCCAGTGTTATGACAGAAGTCACCAGAACAATTCCAGCTGAGAAGTAGTCATGCTCCACACTTCATTTGGAGAACAAATGGAGAATAGCGGCAGAACCTGCACATGGATTGACAATAGCTAATGATACCACATAATCCTGTTACTCAGCTCCTGTTCGGCTCTCAGATTTAATGACCCTTTTATTTACAAAATGACATTAGACAGAAAAGGTTTCCCATCAGGCAAACAAAATGAAACTTTTGCATTTAGTTCTTGAACATTTTGTATAGGAAGTTCTGTTTTGACAAATCCTGTGAAAAAGAGCATCTTATTTCTAATAGAAACCCTTAATCTTTTATTGTACTTTTCTGTCATTGGTATCTGGTGACAGAGATTTTGTTTCATTAGTTTCCTATTTGCCTATCATTCTTGTGAGACTGATACCTAATTCTGGTTTCTAGCAATCACTCTCCATGGTATTTCTAGTTATCTCTATTTTCTTCCTGAATAGCCTAAATCTTGACAGTAACTCAAGTTCACATTACTAGACACTTCAAGAGAAGAATCTCTTGGTTTTCAGGGACTTCTGTGTCTGTGTCTGTCCATCTCTTGACTGTAGAAGACAGATGACAGAATTATCCTCCTTTATTTGCTTTTTCTGCATTCTTTTTTGTAAATTTTACATTCTTTTTTGTAAATTTTATTTCTGACATACATCTTCCTTTTCACATTTTTTACTCTTTTCAAAAACCCGTGTTAACTTCCCTTCTATAGCACAAAATAACAAAGTGCTGGAGTCAAATACTTACTCCTAGGAGATGGACTCTACTGGTTTCTGCTTTCACCTTTGTAGGCATCCTTTTCTGGGAATTAGAAAAAGGCCCCAAACCCCCCAAAACATGTGGAATTGATAAAAATGATGTCAAGGCAATCAGTCTAGTCAGTTTGGATAAAGGAGTCAGATGATGGGGCTGGTGTTTTCTTTCTTTTTCATTGTCACACAGTCTGTTTGTTGGTCCCTCTCATTTCCTGCATGATGAAATACTGCTTGAGCCATATTTGCAGGATCAAACAAAGAGGTGTTTTAGCATATAGCCAAGCAAAGAAAAAGTTATGGAACTGAACCGACAGTAGCACTGACTGCAATAATTCTTCATTATCAGTCCTCAAATCTACTGGGTTTTCTAAATCCCTGCAGTTGCACCCCACCCTGCTTCCTTGCCCTCACCTCCACAAACCTGCTCAGGTGACGCTGGGTGCCTCTCCCCCCGGACAACCCGACCGAGGGTGCCCCTTCCCTCCCATAGTATCAGCTGATCGGAACTTACTTGAAATCTCACTTTAAAAGCTTCCCTCTTTCTCATGATTAAAAGCAGAGTGCAAGTCAGCATCCAGAAAATGACCCATCACTGCATCGGCTGAATTTTGCTGTTGCTTGGGACTTCACTGGACCTTGGCTAGATGTGGACATCCTAGGCTCAGACTCCATCTTTTCCAGTCATCCCATAACTTACTGCTTGTTCACCAGTTTTTCTGCCTGAGCATTATCACTAATGCGTATTTTCCAGCCTTTTTTCCTCACACAACTGAAATCAATGTCACCTTATAAATAGCTGGTGAGGAGTGATATTTGAGATATTTGAAACCTCAAATACAGATATTTGAGAAAGGCCTGTGATATAATTTCTGTGCATTTTCTTGCTGTGTGTTTCTCCCTTAAATTTCTCTTCACTTTGCATTTATTCTCCAAGGACACAAAATAGAAACAAAACCTGTATTTCCATTTTCATTCAGCTGTTTGGCTGTAATTATGACTCTTCGGTAATGTAATACCGATAGCTGTTTCAGGACCCAAAAGAAAATTACAGGACAATGCCATTATTTTCCTGTTTTGTTTTTTTTTTTTTAATAAACTGTGTAGTGGTAGATTATCTCCTATGCTCCTTTCCCTGTGCGCCACTTGGAAGATCCAAAGGCAGCAAAGACTTGCTGAAGGTCCTCTTGGCAGGAGGCAAACTCCTGTAGGAGAAAGCAGGGAGAGATCTGCTGGTAAGGCTGTCTCTTTTATCTCTTTTCTTAGCCTGGGAGTGTGTTGGAGAACAGACAGGAAGTGACATAATTAACTTTGATAATCTCTCTGGTTGGTAGATAGTCCTGGGGGAAAATGACCGAACAGCATTTGTTAGAACAGCATCTTTCTGAGGCCAAGCAGAGAGAAAGCAAGGGGCTGCGAGTAATACTTTCAGCCAAGTCTTTGCTGTACCCAGTGCCAGTCAGGCACAGGAAAAAAAGAAAAAAAGAGAAACACATTCTTTAAGTCCTGGACTGTTTCAATTCATATTTTGTTTTTCAGTTAAAAATGTTAAATGCTTCTATCGATCTCATTTGTGTATATGATTTTGTGGTACTAGTATTACAGCATGTTAATTTACACATGTGTTCGTGTGACCTACTTAATTTTGTGCGTATCAGGGTCCTTCTCTGAATACCTAATTACCACCACAGTTTCCCTGTTCCCAATTAGATACCCAAAGCTTGTGGACTGTACAGAGCTGATGGCGTTTGTCATGGTTGGCTATGGGAGGACACACACTCCAGCAACATGAAGAACAACTGAAAAGAAAGCAAGAAATAAAGGCAAAGCCCAAAAACCAACGGAGGATGTTTGTAATGGCAGCTGCTGCGGTGGGCGAGTATGAGGGCGAGGCGGGCGAGGGGAACGTGGCCCTCCTGGCCACTGTGGGCTGGTGGTGCTGGGTGGTGGCAGCATCCCAGGTGGCATCACCCCGCCACCCGTCTGGCCTCACCCTCAGCTGATGTTCCTCGGGCTACTGGCATGCTGTGTTTTTTATTCCAGTGACATATAACAAAGGGATCTCATATGCAAGTATAGTAAATACTGCTTGGTGTCCAGGAACTGGAATTCTCTGTAGCATCTCAGCAGAGATGCCGCACAGTGGGAGCTGCAGTGATGCCCTTGTCAGAGCAGTGTAAAGAAGGTCCAAGTGTTGCGGTTCACTGGGTAACAGAGTCTGTAGTACCTGCCTAGGGCATTAGGAGAGCATAGCTAAAGAATGTCCTTTCTCATGGAAGGCCCGCGTGGTACGGATTAGGACAGATAATGCAGATACTATGGTATTATACTTTTCAAAGACCTAAACTGTAAGCCTTCCTGGTCACAGATGAGAGGAACAAAAATGTGCATTAAAAAAATACAGAACAACTGAAGTCACCAAAAGACAGTTAATAATGACCTATAAAATGCATGTAATCTTCCAGTCAACAATATAAAATTTATTTAAAATATTTAACCAAGAAAGACTACTAGAGGCAAGAGTATCTTTTACAAGGGTGTCCTGGCAAGAGGGGCGGCATAACAGTCAATTATTACAAACAAAATCCAGGTTTCTTAATTAAAATACAAAATGCTGGCTCTGCTGTGTAGCCTGTAATAAGTTATGTCTTGAGAAGACCGTAATTACGCTGGCGCCTGCTAGCACCGCCATAGTTAAGTCTGTCACCATTTCCATTATAAACCCCATTTTTAAGCAATTTATAACGTAGCCATAAAAAATAATTTTAGCTTGAAACTTGGCAAAGAAATTCTTAGACTGAAAAGTTTTGTTGGTTTTTTTTTTTTCAAATACAAATAATCTGTTTGGTCATCTTTATTTTTTTAGGAGAGCACTAAACAAGCCAGAAGTTTTATGGTTTTGAAGCTTTCTGGCCATCCTGTAGTATAAACATATTTTCTTTTTTCATCCGCATCAAGAGGATCTTTCATTGCTTGGAAGCAGAGGATTTTAGTTCTTTGAAGGTCCATAAATACAGGAAAACAAACCTCACAATTCTTTACAGAAATAGTGAAGACTGATTAACTTTGAATTACAATGAAGAAATGAGAACAAATAGAAATTATTTAACCTTGGGCTTCAGAACAATTCATTGCAAAATGTTTCTGCCATGAATTTGAGCTCAGCTTTCCAGCTCCCTTCTCATGCTAGCGGAAGGTGTAGTCCGAGCTGAAGGCAACAGCATCTCAAAGGTCTTGGGTGGACAACAAGGCTGAAGCCAAAAATTGCCCAGCAGCCCATTGCATCTGCTCCTTCTAGCGATGCCTGGCCTGGTGCGTAGCTCACAGGAGGATAAGGAAAGTCTGTCTGAAAGTCACAGAAAATTCTCATTACTTTGTCCCAGTTCACATTTTATCACCAAAGGGTGATAAAGATGAGAAAATGAGCATACAAAATATTGGGCTCTTCTCTGAGAAATCGCCGTGAGAAGGTACACCTGTGTGCTTGGGCTATGTGGAAGCAAGCTGTACCTGTTCAGCAGTGTCGATACAACAACTGAGCAAACTAAAGAAGTTCCCCATGTATCATTCTAAGCTAAGCTATGAATAAAAAAAATCCAGTTTATTTTTGTAATCTAATGCTGAGTTTCTAGAAAGGCAGATACATTTTCTGATGAGTAGCACTGAATAACGAAGAGTAAAACCGATGAAAATATCACTGTGAATCCACTTCCCAAAGGAAAACACTGCTCTCCAGTCCCAGTCTGCATCTGTAACTGTCTTATAATTTACATGGCTTAACTAGAATTCCTTCAAGAATACCATTTGTTCCAAATTAAAGCTCTCAATGCTAACAAAGAAGCACTGAAGGTAGAAAAGCTAAAGAAGCAGAACTGAAGGACTGCTCATGTATCTCCACCATGTTTAGACTGCAGCGCAGTATCGGATGCAAGGGTTGGGATGTAAATCATGCTCCTCTTGCCTAAGCCGGGTTCACAAGGGACGTGGATTACTCTAACATCATGCAGATCCTGATCTCAGACCTCTGGCTACGTAACACAAAGTTTAGCAGCTAAAGGGATCTTTCAAATTCAATGTACAGATTTTAGTGCAAAGTAGGTATGAAACACTTCTCCAGTGTTTCAGTTTTTTTTCAACCACTGTAACAAAGCTCTGAGGGAAACAAATGAGTTTTCTAGGTCAGCAGCATGAACTGGCTTTTCTTTTGATTCCTTTGCTTTGCCAGCTTAAGAAATTCTGGCTTGAACAGGCTGTTGTAATAAATTTTGGCAACGATAGCTCCTTGTTGATTAAATAAATTTCATCAGCTATGGCCAGTTGTAGTCATTTTGCAAGATAAAGGCATCACATGCTAGAATGGAGTATGGTCTAGTGAGAGAAATTCAGGGAAACAATATTTTGTTTTAAAGACTTTTCTTGACTTGTGTTATGGCCATTGCCACCACACTGCTACTGCATGTTGGCTAATTGAATTGACCCAACCCTGCAGAGTTTAAATGGTTTCCGTGATGTGTCCACATCACACACTTGCCTGTCCCAACGCAGCTTGGTTGCTACCTTGTTTTGGTTTCTTATGATGATAATTTCGTACAAACACACAGGATACAAATAATATCCTTTCTGGTGGAGGTAGTATGGAAACAGTGCCAGCCATCTCTTAATATTACTGGACAATTCCTAAAATCCCTGGTATCGTGCTGCTGCTTCTTAGCTGACTCTGGCATTGTCTGTTTTCCTGAAAAAGCTGTTGTGGTGAAGACCTTATAGCATTTTGTAGCTGGGTTGCTGCCAGTTCCTCGGCTGGCTCTGGGCTGGCTCCCTGATGGATCACCATGCCTGAAAAAGTCCACGTAGGAAGATCAGTCAGCACACACTGAAGATTTTTAGGGTGCACGTAGTCTTGCAATGGTCCCAAGCAATTCTTTTTCTTTTCCAGCCCTCCTCCAACAGCAAGAGATGACTAGTCTCTCAAGAACTGTGTGATTCATGGTAGCGCTCATTTAATTGAAAGTACTGGAGCAGAAGCTCCTCTTTCACTGCCTGAGAGGCCAGCTAATCTCTTACAAACAGGGAAACATTGCTAAACAAAGGAAGTCATTTTAAAAGGAGAAAATAACAGCTGTCTACAGATATGTAGGGAGGGAGAGAAAAAAATTTAAAATGGAGATGGTGGGGCGGGGGAAAGGCTTAAAGTTTAAAAAGCTGAAAAATAAAGGCCGTGTGGGATCAGAGACAGTACATCCAAATGGTAGACCAAACATGAAGTGATGTAATGGGAAGAATATAGAAAAGAGAAGAAGAGTGTGTATAAAACAAAGCACAGGAAAAAGGTGTAAACCCCCCCAAACTATTTTACAGAGATCGAGAGGCTGCTGCATCATCCAATTGCCAGTAGAGGTGCTAAAGCCACAGCTATAGAACTTCGTAGCAAAATGCTCAAGGGAAGAAATAAATCCTGTATTTAGAAGGAGAGTATTTCATGACATGAACAATAGTGCAGTGCAGCTACCTAGAAGGTATCCGTTTAGGAATTCTTTTCTATACATATCTGTAGTAGAAAAAAGAAAGCCAGCCAGCAAGAGGCAGAAGAGGTTCCCTGAAAAAAGTGCTGGGGCCAGCCCAGGAGCACCACAAAATGCTTATGGCCGCGCTGCAGCCAGAGAACGATGAGACCAGCAGGTACCAGTCTGCAGCTGGGGCACAGTAAAAAGCTGAGCCAAGAATAATCTTCTTAAAAACTGCTATGCTTTGCTACTTACAAAAGTTGCTCTTGTCCAAGTGTTTTGTATTTGCCTCAGTGCAGTTCCTTTTTTTCTTTTTTCTTTTTTTTTTAAAATGCTTATGGCCGCGCTGCAGCCAGAGAACGATGAGACCAGCAGGTACCAGTCTGCAGCTGGGGCACAGTAAAAAGCTGAGCCAAGAATAATCTTCTTAAAAACTGCTATGCTTTGCTACTTACAAAAGTTGCTCTTGTCCAAGTGTTTTGTATTTGCCTCAGTGAAGTTCCTTTTTTTCTTTTTTCTTTTTTTTTTTAAAATTAATTAGAGGCTTATTGTAAACCAAAGGGGATTTCTGGGATCTTTTTGGGTTTTTAAATTATGCAAATGACAGCACTTTGATGTTGGATCATATTATTAATAGTATATTTTGTGGTTCATGTATTCTAAAGAGTATGTGTGAAACAAGTTTTTCTTTTTCTTTCCAAGTCCTTGAACACAATAAGTTTTAAAAAAAAATCTTCAGGCGGATTACAAAATTATTTTTCTCCATTTTCTTTATGTTAAAGAAGAGTATATTTTTAATGCTACAGACTATTCTGTGCTGATAACTTTACAACATTATGTGTGTACTATGAATAGAACAAACTTCGCAGATGATTATGCTTGAAGCTGGAGGTCTTACTGTAAATTTTAAACAAAGTGTTCTAATAATGCCATATATAAAATGCTTGATGACTTACCTCCTAGGCTGATTTGTGATTTTTGCCTGGGCTTTTGAAATCCTGGATGAAAAACTCTTTTGCTACAGGAAACTGGTTGGTAACTGAATAAACAGCACTGTAATCTAAGTATTGAACACTTCCACATAGCAAGTATTATTCCGCAATGCATTCCCCTGCCTGCCGCATAAAATGGAAGTACTCTCTCTAATGCTTACCGATCCCCAGGAATATGTGTAAAGCATCTAGATCTCGGGTAAAAGCTCAGTGGTTATCCTAAAATACCTCCTTGGATGAGGAGCACAGCTCTCTTTGTGGTTCAGGAGAGCTATCTTTCTGCCCTGATATGAAGTTAAATAAAGTGATAACACTGAACAAATTTTCTGGTCCAAAAATGGTAGCGTTTCTGCATCTGAAATGATTCCTGTCTATCAATCAGCAAACACTGTGAGATTATTTGGAATAAAAGGGGTTTATATCAATATGCAAGATTTACAAATATCATAATTTATGTCTCAACTGCCAATTTCTACAGCTAATTCTACCAATTTTCACTCTGTGTCCCTTACAAATGGAATTCCCTTTGCATTAGGAGACGTAGCTTTCATTTATATAGAAAAATATGTTTGTGTTTCTTCCTTCTGTTTGCAGGGTAAGAATAAAACTGTCATGCAACATCCAGCTCAATAAAATAAAAAATAAAATCCCTGAGTGAAAGATCTCATACATGTTTTGTTGAGTGGACATTTGGAACATATGAACATATGCATCCTCACATACAAAGGCCGATATGTTTACCTCATGCAGTCCATACCATTGTAAATCTGACTTGGATACAGGTAGCGTAACAGGTATGCCTAACGATGGTGTCTGTGTAACGTTTCTGCACCGGGAGGAGTCCATACAACTCGCTTTCTTTTTGCTGGGGAATCCATAGTTTTAACCTCCGATGATTTTCCTGCTTTCATGAACCCTTTTCATAAGAGTCTTTCTCCATTTACCTTTTCCAGCAAGAGCCTTGCAGAGAGACAAGGACAGCTTACACATTTTTAATGCTGGATCATCTGTTTATGCATAATATCGACCTGAATGCCAAATTTAGCTGGTCATTAAGAGGGAAAGA